>NC_057725.1:52151677-52166037 GCF_004010195.1 Chiloscyllium plagiosum | reverse complement strand
TATTACAAGGGTGCATAGCTTTAAATTAAGGGGGGGTAGGTATAGGGCAGATGTTAGGGGTAGGTTCTTTACTCAGCGAGTCGTGAGTTCATGGAATGCCCTGCCAGTAGCAGTGGTGGACTCTCCCTCATTATGGGCATTTAAGCGGGCATTGGATAGGCATATGGAGGATAGTGGGCTAGTGTAGGTTAGGTGGGCTTGGATCGGCGCAACATCGAGGGCCGAAGGGCCTGTACTGCGCTGTATTCTTCTATGTTCTATGTTCTTACTGCAATTCTAATTAATAATGTGGCACTGCCTCATCTTTTACATCCTTCTCCTGTCCTGCCTAAAGATTTGTATACCCCGGAATGTTTAGTTGTGAGTCCTTTCCCTTTCTGAACTACATCTCTGTGATGGCAATGAAAGCACAATTCTACTTGTCAATCAACAACCTTAACTCATCTGTCTTTCCTATAATGAATGTGAAAGTAAAGATAAAGTTGTCATTGTCTTACCAGGCTATGGGGCTGCTCTCTCATTAGAGAGAGACAACTGGTGGTTGTTCAATCTGAGAGTGACAACTTCTCAAGCAAGGGTAGAGATTGAGAAAGGGAGTCCATCATGGTATCCTCTGTAGGTGTGGGAATTGAATGCTCACTGTTGGCATCACTCTGCATTGCAAATCAGTTGTCTAGTCAACTGAGCTAACTAATGCCCCACCTTACCTACAATGCCCCGAGTATTAGAGACCATCCATTTTCACCTTCCTCCCATGAGACCCAACATGTCTGAACTTCCTCTGCTTACGTTCCTTTCTAAGGTATGCTATGCCACCACTGAACTAATGCAATGTCCCCTGCCCCTACCAAACTAGTTCAAATTCCTCCCAACAAACCCTACTGCAACGAGGTTGGTCTCATCTGGCTCAGGTACAGACTGGCCCACCTTCCCGAGAAATGGTCCCAGTGATCCCAGGAATCGGAACCCTTCCCACCTGCACCAACTTAACATTCATCAGGGTATTCTCCTATTTTTATACACACTAGTACGTAATACCAGAAGCAGTCCAGGGATTACAACCTTTCAGGTCCTGCTTTTTAATCTGCTGTCTAGCTCCCTGAACTCTTAATGGTAGACCTTAACCCGCATTATACCTATATAATTTGAACCAATGTGTGCCACAATCTCTCCAGCTTCAGAATGCCGTGTCTCTTGATGGGAAGAGTTCATCATGTTTAGAATGTCAAAAAATACTAATCCCAAAGAAAAACAAAAATTACTGTGAAAACTCAGCAGGTCTACCAGCACTTGTGAAAGACAGCAGAGCTAACATTTCAAGTCCAAAGGATCACTTGAAAATTTAAATCTGCTTTTTCTCTCCCAATGCTGCCAGACCTGCTGAGATTCTCCAGCAATTTTTGATTTTGTTTCAGATTCCAGCATGTGCACTTCTTTGTTTTATTACATAAATTTAAAAACTTTTTTTCAAAAGAAAACAAATGGCTACATATAAAAAATGTAAATTACAATTAGAAAACTCTTATCACACAAACAGCGAAACAAAGTTTTAACTTGTTTCTCAACATCATCCATTCCTTTATGCATATACTGACATGAACTTTCCACAATTCTGATGGTTTTAACTTTTTCAATTCTGATTACTTGAAGACTTCTATCCAAATTCTCCTGGTTTGGAAGTTTCACAGGATAGAAATCCTTCTGAACTGACTGGTTCTCCTGTTAGAGGAACTATCTACATTCGGAAGTGAATTCTGGATTCTTCTAAACTAATTTTGAACTTTAAATTCTGAAGTGAAAACTAAACAAATTACTTTAATGTGTTTACTGTGCCTGTCATAACCTGACAGCATAAATATCCTATGCACTAATACATTCCAGGGTTTCTCCCAGACATTTGGCTGTGGCCATATATCTTCTTGGGACTTATGCATTCAGGTCACTGCTCCAAATTGATTTTCTGATCTCTTATAAACAAACTTCAAAGAACTAACCCACATTCATCTGCCTTTATTTTGAAACAAATCTAAAAATATAATATATTACATGTCTTTCATCACACTCCTTTCAAATGGCTTCAGAAATTACCAAGTGAACATTCCAAGTACAGTATCCACCACTAACAGTGCCCATACTTACCACTGGGAATTATTGATGTTAGGTGACTAGGGCTAAACAGGTGTTATTTCAACATGTATTTATGTAATGCTTTCAATGTAATAAAACATACCAAGGTGCTGCAGAGAAACATTCCAAATCAAAATGGCACAGATAACTAAAACTTCTAAAAACTTGGGCAACTGGTAGGTTTAAGGTTTGCCTTAAAGCATGAATGAAAAGTAGATTAGTGGAGAAGTAAAAGAGGAGAATTCCAGTTTAGAGACAAGACAACTGAAACATAGTTGATGCTGTGTCGCCATAGTCTTACCAGACATTAGGGGTTCTCTCTCATTAGATAGAAGCAACTGGTGCTGATTTAACCTGAGGATCACCAGACCTCAGGCGAGGGAAGATGTTGAGAAGGAAAGTCCTTCACGGTAACCTCAAACCAGTGACAGGAATTGAACCAATGCTGTTGGCATCACACTGCTCTGTAAACCAACAATCCAGCCAGTGGAGCAACAGTGTTTCAATACTGGCACAGTTATACATTTAGTTTCCTTCTCTTGTGAAGACTTTGATGGTGAAGATTATTGTTATTTTCTGACAACAGGTACAGTTCTGGTATCTTTTTCAAATGTCTATTCTGCATATGTAATCCCAGACTGTGGGTTCAAGATTGTTCTGATTTTTTAGATTTTTACTGAGAAATGTTTTCTTTACAAAATTATAAAATTCAAAAAATACATAACAATCTAAAATTATAACAATTACAATGAGCTAATTACTACCTTACTCCATAAAACAAATCAAAACTACACTTACTCCAAATCAAAACTACACTTACTCCAAATCAAAACTACACTTACTACAAATCAATAAATAATCAAATAAATTATACCACTCAGCACAATCTCACCAAAGCTCCCAATCTCCAGGAGCATGAGTTATTATACCCGTATTTATTCGGGATTCTTCCTCTCAGGGCACAAGGCTCACCAAACCTCATCATCATGGCTAAACAAATGCCCTAATTAATATGGCAGGCAAATCTGCTTCTAGGTAGTTCAAAAAGGGCTGCCATGTCTTATAGAAAAGTTCAGTTTTATGGTGCAGCATGTTTGTTAGGAAATCCAGAGGGATGTGTTCCATAACAAATCAATGCCATCCCAGCATTCCCAGAGAGTTCGCAGACTACCACTCATCAATATGTTCTTCTTTGCACAATGTGAGATTATTAAATAGCTTCTTCCCATACACATCTAAGGAAGATAAATGTGGCAGACCCAGGAGGAGAGAGACCGGGTCTACCTTGATTTCGGTCCCCAGGACCCTCTCTATAATTCCAGTACTTGCAAAGCTTGTGGCATGACCACAAATAGTGGGGCGCATTCGAGATGCTCCTTTTTTGAATTTCATGAGCTGGTCTGGAGCCAAATAGACCAGCTGCATAGCATGCCCTCTGTTGCAGATTGAGATCTTTCTCATGTTCTCCCAAATGTCCTCCCATGTCTAAAGGGATCTGTACTCCCAACTCTTGCTCCCAGACCTTGCACAGTCGCTCAATATCTTTTGGGACACCACATCCTATTAGGTGGTAAAGAATACTAATCGAGAAAATGCCTGTAGCCTGAAGCACTCTCCTCTCTGTGTCAGAGCTATGTTGATAAAAAGTGTAGTCATTTTTTTTAAGTTCTTAACCTGAAAGTAGCGAAAGAGGTCTCTATTGGGCAATCCATACTTGCAACTCATTTGATCGAAATACATCATGACCTCCCCCTCAAACAGGTCTCCCAGACAGGAGACTCCCTTGGATGTCCATAGTTTAAGTTCAGAGTCCATCAGCCTTGGTCAAACCCTGGCATTCCGACTCTCCATGCTTTGACCAGTTTAATGATGATTGGATTCCGACAGTGCTCCATGACTGTCCTCATCTTATCCATAAACAACAGATTAATAAGGGGGCACTTTGCCTGGGAGGCTTCAATATCCAACCATGTTGACCTCGAGTCCTCACAAGCCTAAACATTCACAAAGGACAGAAGGGAGCTTAGTTGATATCTCTTAATAACTGGAACGTATACTCCCTCGAACCCCTGAGGTAATTGCAATTTAGCAAGCCTAATGAGAGGCCGCCTGTGATGCCAGATAAAAGAACCGAGCCAGCCATTAGGTCTCTGCAACATTGGGCTGGGCTATATCAGAAGGAGCATTCACATGGGATTTAGCAAACAAGGAAGAACGTTCATTTTGATAAGGGCTATTTGACCCAACCAAGATATTGGAAGGGCTTCCGATCATTGAAGATCTTGTCTTATCTTGTCAAGCAAATGAGCAAAATTAGCCTTATATAACTGGTCAAAAGGTGGGAGTAACAAAAATACCTAGGTAAAGAAACACCCTGCGGCCACTTAAAGGGGAATCGTAATTCACCTTCAATATCAGGACCCTCAAGACCCCTCATGGGCATAACCTCCGACTTCGCAAAATTGATCCTGTATCCCAAAAAAAAGCCAAATAAATTAATGTGTTGTATTAAATGGGGTACAGAAACTGCAGGATTTGATAAGAAGAGGAGAACATCATCTGCGCATAGTGTAATCTTATGCACCCTTGATCCTACCTCTGGGGCAACTATACTGGGGTCCCTCCGGATAGCTTCTGCCAGTGGCTCAATCACCAGTGTAAACAATAGCGGTGAGAGGTGACAACTTCGCCGGGTGCCCCTGCCAACACTAAAATTATTGGATCTTACACCATTGGTGAGAACTGCTGCCTTAGGATCGCTATACAGGTCTTCCACACATCTAATAAAGACATCACCTAGACCGAACAATTCAAAATTATAAAAGATATGGCCGTTTCAGCCGGTCGAATGCTTTCTCTGCGTCTAGGGAGATCACCAAGCCCTGAACCAATGACCGAATATGGCCCAAGTGTGTCAGCAGCAATCTTCTAATATTATTCAAGGACCTACGGCCCTTTATAAAACCCATCTGGTCCTCCAATACAATACCTTCTCCAATCTCGAAGCAAATGTCGTGGTTAAATTTTAAAGTGAATTTAACAGTGAAATGGGCCTATAGGAGGCACAGTCCTCCAGGGTCTTCCCTTGCTTGAGAATGGGAGAGATATTGGCCTCTCTCAGGGATGGCAGTCCTGACTGTATGAATAATTGTACATGTTCAGCATTGGCCCAGACAATATATTTATAAATTCTTTCTAGAATTCACCCGGGAGACCATCAGGGCTAGGCATCTTTCCACTTTGGAGTTGTCTCACTGCCTCCTGTATCTCTTGCACTGTCAAAGGAGCATTGAGAAGAGACACCTGTTCCGAAGTCACACCTGGAAGGTCTAGGTTCTTAAAAAAGGACACCAACTTAACCAGCCTATCCTCACAGCATTCCAACAGACATAGTTCAGAGCAAAATTTCTGATATGCTGCATTAATCTTTTTGGAGTTACAAGAAAGAGCCTCAGTACCCTCTCTGACTGATGTAATAGATTGGGGTGGAGGGGGGGGGGGGAGGTGGCACTCATTTTCCTGGCCAGATATGCCAGGTATTTACCTGGCCTATTGCCATGCTCAAATAGCCTTTGTTTCACCAAAGAGAGTTCTCTCTTCACCTATCTGAGTGAGCATAGAGTTTAAAGCAGCCTGGAGAGCTGTGATTTGCTGTAATTTAGTTACTGATGGCCTATCAATATATGCTTGTCTTGGCTGGCTTCAACTGAGCCTCAAACAAATGCTGCAGCTCTCCCTCCTGTCATTTCAGACTTGCCAAATAAGAGAGAACTATCCCCCTTGCATAGCCCTTAGCTGTCTCCCAAAGTATAGGCGGGTTACTGGTTGTGTCTGAATTGATGGTCAAGAACGCTTTAAACTCATTCTAAAAGTACTCAACAAACTTACTGTCCTTCAGAATAAAAGGATCTATTCGCCAATACCGTGAGCCTATTTCATTGCCCTTAATCTTAACCTCCAAATATACTGTCACATGATTGAAATGGCTATATTTCCAATTTTACAGCACATCACTGATTCCAAAAAAGCTGAAAGAGCTAGAAAAAGGTAAATCCTTGTATAACACTTGTGCAGATTAGAGAAAAAAGGTGAAGTCCCTACCTGTAGAGTGGAGACACCTCCAAACATCCACCAATCCCAATTCCAAGCATAAGTCAACCAATTATTTAGATTGTAGAAAGATACCTGGGGGACTTGGGCATTCTATCCACTGTAGGATCCATGAGGGTGACTAAAATCTCCCCCATGATAATACGTCATGTTCTAAGGTCAATCAATTTAGAATGTGTATCATTCAGGAATTTGAGGGAGTGTGCCAGGGGTAGTAAACATTTAGAATGCCATACTCCTTACCATGTATTAAGGCTTTAAAGATCACAACCACCCATAATCATCCTTCATTTGATCTAATAATTTAAATGGGAGATTCTTCTGAATGAGTATAGCCATTCCCTTGCTCTTAGTGTTAAAGGACAAAAAGAACACCCGATCGAATCACCCCCTACTGTAGCTTTAGGTGCTCCTTATCATCAATATGGGTTTCTTGCAACACAGCAATATCAACCTTTTCTTCCTAAGACTTAAAAGTACTTTTTTCTCTTAAATTGGCGAGTGACTCCCCTTAATATTCCAGGTGCACCATTTAAAAAAAACACTTAAGCCATATCCTTTAAAACAGCTCTTGAACCAGAGAGGAAGAACCCTACTCACGACGCACCAAATGCAAATAACTAGAGACTCAGAGGCTAAAAAATACGTACACTAAAACTACAACAACAAAAAAACTTTCAAAAACTACATCCACTATAAACCAATAAACTAAACCAATTACAACATACAATGGGAGACTCTTTACACCCCCACCCCACCACCCTGCCCATAGGGGAGCTTACACTACCCATATATGTCTCCATAGCTCACTCTGGCTGGAACCGCACCCCAAACCCAGGCGAAGGATAAAAAACACACAGATATTATGAACAAAGAAATTAAAAGTGGGCATTTCACCAATTCCCCCCATTCATTGGCCTCAATTAACACTGGGAAAAAATCCAACAACACTTTCTATAATACAATTATAAAAAGATAGAAAGAAATAAAATTAAGGGAAACATGTTCTATTTTACTAAGTATTGGAGTATCAAAATTTGCTCGAGGCTTTGCAAGTAACTGACATTATAACATATTGTTGACCACCCATCACCTGTAAATTGAGAACCATGGGGATGGTAGTGCAGTAAGCGGCGAGGGAGTGTTACAATTTCGCAAGGCAGTATACTGTACAAAAGCAAAATACCAGGGACCAGAATTAAACGTATACAGGAATCCCAGGGGGCTACAGGGCTGTAGGAAATTACAGAGATAGGAAGGAAGGATTTGAAAACAAGAACAGGAATTTTAAAACCAAGACATTACTTGATTGAGGCACAACATAAGCCAGGCAGCACAGGGAAATGGGTGAACAAGGCTTAGTGCAAGAAAGGATATGACCAGCAAAATTTTGGATGACCTCATGTTTACCAAGGATAAATATGGAAGAACAGCTAGAAGTTGCATTGAAATAGCAGTAGAGCATGATTGAGGGTTTCAGGAAGAAATGACTGTGACGGGGGAAATTGGGTAACGTAAGGGAAGGTGTATATAGAAGGGCATAGTGATGGCTTGGATATGTGGTCAGTACCTCATCCCAGATATTAGAGTTAGGTTGAGAAAAGTCTGATTAAGTTTCAGTCAGTTGCTAGTCAACAGCAGGGTGACACTTTTGTTTATTTATTTACTGGATGGGGGCATTGCTGGCATTTACTGCCCATACCTAATTGCCCAGAGGGCAGTTAAGAGTCAACTACATTGCTGTGGGTCTGGAGTCACATGTAGGACAGACCAGATAAGGATTTCATTCCCTAAAGGACCATAAAAGCAACAGCTTAGTGCTACTACTACTGGACTATTATTCCAGGTAATATTCTAGGGACCTAAGTTCAAATTCTGCCATGGCAGATGGTAGAATCTGAATTCAATAAAAATCTGGAATTCAAACAATGACCATTAAATCATTGTCAATTTCAAGGAAAAACAATCCCACCTGGTTCACTAACGTCTTTCGGGGAAGGAAACTGCTATCCTCACCTAGTCTGGCCTATATGTGACTCCAATTGCCCTGTGGGCAATTAGGGATGGGCAATAAATGCTGGCCTAGCCAGCCATGTCCTCGTGCCATGAATGAAAAAAAATTGTTAACAAATATGTTAACAAACAAGGACCATGTTTTCTGTCAACCTAGATCTGAAAGTCAAGTAAATTGGGGAACCTTTCCTGGTTCTAGGAACAGTGCATTTTGACTTCCAGTGTGTGAACTCAGTGAGGTGTGACACTGCTCAAGAATCTATATTTCATCTGAAGCATGGCCTGGATGTTGGGGCCTCTTCCAAGAAATTTAATTTGATGCTTTTAAAAAAAAAATTCACACAGCTTTTACATTGTTTCGCCATGGTCTCTGTCACACTAACTGTGGATAAGTACAAATCATGGAAGTCGTCCCCTAGTATTCATAGCTGAATCCAATCTCCTAACAACTATGTTGACAGTTTATATGGAGGTTACTGGGCAGCAGTTAGTATTAGGAACTCTCCACTACACAAACAATTGTGTCAAGTTTGTTGAGGTGACCCAACTGTCATCTATCAGTACAGATCAGACAACCAGGCTAAGACTTGTTAGACCTTATTCCTTATTTCCCCATTATTTTTAACAATTCTTATTGCACAAGTGTTCATTTGCTTGTTCACAAGAATTGTTTTACAATGATGTCATAGCTCAACACAGACATATCCTTGAGGACACTTGGCTGGCATTTGATTAAACTGTCATCTCCGAACACTTTGTCAACTTATGTATCTGTTAAGGTAAAGCATATCAAAATACTTCAATGATAACCTGCTTAAAATAAACCAGAAGACCCCAGGTACAGTTGTCAATCCATGCAGATTCAGCATATGCAGGTAGGAAGAAATAAGTCTGGAAGATGCATGAATGGCTGATGAGTAGGCATAAATTCAACTTGACTCTGATACTTTCTGCTATCAAAACTCATCATCTAGACTTGCACATGAATTGAATGAGGCATCAGTGAGCAAATTGTGTGCTTGAGGTTGTCCCAAGGAAAAGTGAACAGCTTCAGAGAAAATTTCCAGTTAGCAGATGGGTGAAAGCTCAGTGTGTCAAGCACTGACTCAGTCAGATTAAGACTACTCACTATTTATAGTCTAAACTCTCAGACAGTTTCTTGTCTGGTACCCACCTCAGAGCCTGCGTGAAGCAGACAGATGTTTATAAAATGTTATCATTTAAAACAAGCACCAACATCTCCTGTGGGATTTACAGTATACAGATGTTCCTTTAATGGTCTTAACTATGACGTAGAGGACAGCACTTTCATATCTGAGTCAAAAGGTCGTGGGTTCAAGTTTCACTCTAGAAACTAGAGTACAAAAATTAAAACTGATAATCCAGTCTCTCATTGAGTAACTGCTATGAATTAGTCAAGGCGCTCTTTTACAGATTTTAAATTTAAACTCTTCCTGCGCTCTGAGGTGAACGTAAGATTTCATGGCACTTTCTCAATATTTATTCCTGAATCAACATTAAAAACAGATTTTCAGTCACTTCATTACTGTTCCTAGGTCTTGCTCTGGACAAACAGTTTTCTTTGTTTCCTACTACATCGGCACTAAGGTTTCAATCGGCATGCTTTGAACATTCTGAGATCAGGAAGGGTGCAATATAAATACAAGTCTTACTTTGATCATCTCAAACTAAGATTTTTGCAGCCTTCTGATTTACAGAATATAGCATGATATCAGAAAAACACCTATAAGAATGAAACCATGATCCTCAAATCTTTCTCGTCATATAATGTACCACAGATACATTTTAAAGCTTAACTATAGCCAGAATAATGACAGGGAAATCAAACTCAGTCTGCCTTGTCTCTCCCAGAGTATATCAACTCAGTGCACAAAAAAGCCAATCCAGAGCCCAACCTAACTTCTGAGATCTATTGCCAGCACTTTGTTGCCCCCTTCTGTTACATACGCGGATTGCAAAAAGACCATAGTGGCTACATTGTTGGTTCTCGTCATCTTTTTTAAAAGCGTTGACAGGTTCACCATCAAATACATGTACAGTACTTAAAGGAAAATCCTTTAAAACACAAATGATTATCACAGATGTCTCTCTATCAGCACAGACAAAAATGCACGAGAAATAGAAAGAAAATGAGGATAACTATCAAGGTAGTAAAACAAGTGCTGGGAAAACTCAGCAAATCCAGTAGCATTGTGGACAGAAAGAGAGTTAACATTTCAGGTTGATAACCTTTCATCAGAACTGAAGAAAGTCAGAAGCTTTAGGGTTTAAGACAGTGGAAGGGAGAAGGATGCAGGACGAACAAAGGAAAAGATCTATGATAGATTGGAGGACAGGTGAGTTTAAATAACAACAAAAAAAAATGATGGAACAAAGAGAGTGATCATAGATATAGAAAAGAAGTTTGAGTCCAAATGAAGCATGAATGGCTGCTCAAAAACCACACGAAAGTAACATGATGAGGTAAAGAAAGGTGTAATGGGTCCAGGATACACAGTATTGTGATATACATTGCTTTGCACTCACACTGCTGATGTTTTGAGGAACTAAACAAAATTTCCCCACACGTCATTGTATCATGACATACAGTACAACTCATTATTTGCAACGTACAGTATATTGCAGACCCCTGTATCAAAGAATCAATACCTTGATACTCAGTGCTGACTGATCAAAGAATGCTGGGTACAAAGTAACAAAAACAGTTAGAAACAAAAATGAAAATTACTGGAAAAACTCAGCACATCTGGCAGCATCTGTGGAGAGAAATCAGAGATAATGTTTCCTGTCAAGTGACCCTTCCAACCTGAAACATTAATTTTGATTTCTCTCCACAGATGCTGCCAGACGTGCTGAGCTTATTCTAGAAATTTCTGTTTTGTTTCTGATTTACAGCATTTGCAGTATTTTTTAATTTAGTTTTTATTAAAAATATTCAGAACTTTGGTATAACAGGCAGGCCAGAATCAAGGTATAGCACAGAGCTGAGAGCTGTCAGTTTGGATCAGAACCAATGTACGACAATTAGACCAGAATTATTAGGGGTAGATTTGAGCCACTGTGCAATCTACTACTATATGGGAGGGCCAGGGTGAAGTATGGCCATAAAAACAGGTTTAAGAAACTTGCAGTAATAATGAGCAGAGGCATTTAGACATGTCTGAAGACTATGAAAGACTGCTGCTAAATCAGCATCACCGTATTGAAACAATTTCTTCTCTTCTGGAGTAGGAGACGAGAGAAATCTACCACATTTTTGTGTGGATAATGTTTGTGTGCTTGAATTTGTGACTTTATGACTTGGATTGATGGAGATCAAGGATGGTACACCCAATTTGGAAAACCAGTCTTAACACCTCACTAACCCATGAGATCCTTGTCACCAGAGACAGTTGCACACGTGGATTTTAGGAGGTATGGTACATATATAGGACATATTTTGGTTGCTGGGTATGAAACACAACATTTCCTTAAGCAACAGTCCCTATCCCTACCTCATTCCATTCTTTCTTATGAGGAAAATTTCCGTGATAAGAGTAGAAACAGTCCCTGTCCCTCTGTATTTACATTATTCTTATGGGGAAAAAATCCTCAATACAAGCCATTTCAATATAAATTTCACTTTTCTGATACCTAATCCTGACTTATATCAAGGACCCCCCACACAAATCAAAGCCAACCCTGCAAAATTGAAGTGAAAAATACCCAGTGAACAATGTAAAGACAGATTATGGTCTAAAATTGTTAAACTCAGTGTTGAGTCCGGAGACTGCAGTGTGTGAAGTTAAGGATGCAGTGTTATTTTTTGAGCTTGTATTGGGCTTCAGTGAAACTGTAACAAGCCATGAATAGAGAGGTTAATATAGTAAAATGGTGAAGGAAATAAAACAGCAAGCAAATACACGAAACTAAATTGAAATAAATACAAGCAAATCATTGTTGAACATGGAAGTAGTGTTTGAGGCCTTGAACTGAGAATGGAGGAGGTGTAAAGACAGGTGCCGCATCTCTTAAATTTGCCTTGAAAAGTGCTGTAAGGAAGGGAGAAGATGTTAGGGGTGACTGAGAGAAGAATCTGAGTGTCATGGAGAGAATGTTCTCAACAGAACACTGAAAGGGAATTCAGGGAAAGATGTGTTAATGCTGACATCTTGCTGGAATGGGCAGAAATATGGAAGGATAATTCATGGAGAATTTAGTCTGGTAGGGTGAAGGTGAGGTCAAAAGAAACTTAATAGTAGTTCTGGGTGGGTGAGGCAGACATGAGGATAGAAGTATATGAGATGGATCAGGCATTTCCATAGAATCCCTACAGTGTGAAGATAGGTTGTTCAAGTCCACACCAACCCTCCAAAAAGCACCCTACCCAGTACCACCCCCATATCTTATCTCCGCAACCCTATATTTCTCATGGCTAATCTGACTAGTCTGCACATCGCGGAACACTACAGGAAATTTAGCATGGCCAATCCACCTAACCTGCACATCTTTGGACTGTGGGAGGAAACCCAAGCAGACACTGAGAATCTGCAAAATCCCCACAGACAGACAGTCACCTGAGGGTGGAATCGAACACAGATCCCTGGCTCTGTGAGGCAGCAGTGCTTAACCACTGAGCCACCATGCTATCCTGTCAATCACCTTGAGTGGGAATTCTCAGTTGAGGAAAAAGGAAGATATATTTTGGAACTGCAGAGAGGAATGCTTGCATCAACTGACTAGAAACTAAGATGGAGAATCTAGTACAGTGAAATGGACTTCTTACAGAAGCTGGGTATGAAGCAGTGTGGTTGAGACAGCTGTGGAACAGCATAGATCTGTTTTTTGCATTAGCCAACTGCCTAGTTTTAAAGTGGTGAAAGAAATGTTGCAGAAGGGGAGAGAGGAGTCAAAGATGAATCAGGTGAAGGTGAGAGAAATGTGAGAATTGGAAACAAAAACCAAATTTTTACTTCATGATGAGGGTGAAGGGTGACACTGATATACTGGACAAAGAAAAGAATGGGACTGGAGTAGCACTAGAATGAATAATAATCTACCTATCTCACACAAAGACAGGTGTATCTGGAGTGGAGATGAAAAGGGCTGATTGGGCTTCATTTGAGGAAGAAGCAGAGAGCTTTAAAATTGTCCTGGTGGGGAATGAAGGTAGAAGGATTGGACTTCCATAGTAAACAGGTGGCAATTAGGGTTAGGAAACTGGAAACGGTTGAAATGACATAGGACATCAAAAGAGTCAAAAATGTACATAAGAATAGAAGAGGAGAAAAAAAAAATTTGAAACTGCAATAAAAAGTAGTAAGTTCAGGCAGGCAGGAACAGAGTGAAATAATGAGGTAGCCAGAGCAGTCCTGTTTATGGATTTTGGAAAGGAGGCAGAAGCATGCAGAGAGGGATTGGGGAACTATGAAGTTGTAGGCAGTGAAGGGAAGAACTCCAGAAAATATGAGGTAGTGCAGGTGTTCAATAGAGTGGCTTTATGTTCAGTATGGTGTTGTGGCCTAGACAGAGATACACATGATATGTTGTGGTTCTGTTCGCCGAGCTGGGAATTTGTGTTGCAGGCGTTTCGCTCCCTGTCTAGGTGACATCCTCAGTGCTTGGGAGCCTCCTGTGAAGCGCTTCTGTGATGTTTACTCCGGCATTTATTGTGGTTTGTCTCTGCCGCTTCCGGTTGTCAGTTCCAGCTGTCCGTTGCAGTGGTCAGTATATTGGGTCCAGGTCGATGTGCTTATTGATTGAATCTGTGGATGAGTGCCATGCCTCTAGGAATTCCCTGGCTGTTCCCTGTTTGGCTTGTCCTATAATAGTAGTGTTGCCCCAGTCGAACTCATGTTGCTTGTCATCTGCGTGTGTGGCTACTAAGAATTCTTGGACATCATCAGAAATATACACATAGACAAGGAATAACCATGGTCTCATTCGATGTAACAGCACTGTTTACCTCTATCGACAAAACCCTAGCCAGAGAAACAATAGCCAACCTGCTGGACATACAGAACAGACAACAGGACGTTGAACCTATCAACAAAGACGGCATACTCAAACTACTGGACCTGTGCCTCACAACACACTTCACATTCAACAAC
>NC_057725.1:52135668-52151426 GCF_004010195.1 Chiloscyllium plagiosum | reverse complement strand
TGTCATCCACATATCTGACCCAGAGTTTGGGTTGAATTTGCGGTAAGACTGTTTGTTCTAATCTTTGCATTACCACTTCTGCTATGAGTCCAGAGATGGGTGAGCCCATGGGTGTGCCGTTGATTTGTTCATATATTTGGTTGTTGAACGTGAAGTGTGTTGTGAGGCACAGGTCCAGTAGTTTGAGTATGCCGTCTTTGTTGATAGGTTCATCGTCCTGTTGTCTGTTCTATCAGAGAGGGAAGACAGCTAACGATCCGCATCCATGAACACCAACTCGCCACAAAACAACACGACCAGCTATTCTTAGTAGCCACACATGCAGATGACAAGCAACATGAGTTCGACTGGGACAACACTACTATTATAGGACAAGCCAAACAGGGAATAGCCAGGGAATTCCTAGAGGTATGGCACTCATCCACAGATTCAATCAATAAGCACATCGACCTGGACCCAATATACCGGCCACTGCAACGGACAGCTGGAACTGACAACCGGAAGCGGCAGAGACAAACCACTATAAATGCCAGAGAAAAAATCACAGAAGCGCTTCACAGGAGGATCCCAAGCACTGAGGATGTCACCTAGACAGGGAACAAAACGTCTGCAACACAAATTCCCAGCTCGGCGAACAAAACCACAACAACGAGCACCCGAGCTACAAATCTTCTCACAAACTTTGAATATACATGATATCACTGAAGTAGGCAAATTATTAAATCGCAATCGAAGTGAATCATTACACATTTGACAATGGCAGCATTTTTCATCTTAAACTGGATTCAATATCACATACAAACTGTTTTCTCTCCTAGATACAGAGCATGCCTTTGTCAGGCTCATACAGTTAGGAGAAATAGGGGCAGTCAAAGCCATACAAGGAATCCACAATCTACATTTTGAGTGAGAAATTAAATCTAATGTGTTTAGATCAGTTATGGAGGTTGACCAAGTTAACATTTTAATTTCGCACATCGCACAGGTCACTTTTGATAGATTATTTTAAAGATCATTGCCAGCTCATTCCAATAAACGTATCAAAAACAAATGGACACTTTAGAAGCTAGTGTCAGATGAACACAAATTAGAATTGATTTAAGTGCAAAAACTTCTCAGTTGAGTCTAAACTCTGATCCATTAAGAAATCAATTTAACTTAAAGGAGCTATACATTTGTTAACCTGAGTTCGATTTTATAAACTGAATGCTGGATTTGCAAATGAGTTACACGATGAGAGAAGGCCATGCTTTCCTCCAGCTGAACTTCAACAGAAAGTATCTTTGTGTGAGCACAAGGCACAAACTGAATCAATGCAGTTCTGATTAGCAATGTACCAAGAATTCTTGTTGAGTTTGTCACACAGGTGAGTCACCCTTGCACACTGCTGAAAACTGCAGAAATGGACATCAAGCAGGGTGGTTCTGGGCATTATCCTCTTCCTGCTGTCATTTCACTCTGAATAACTTGCTGAACCACATCATTTAGGTGCATGCACAAGTTGGGACTAAGGAATCATAGAAATATACTCTATCAAGAAATCAACATCTTCAGTGGAGGAAGAAAAAAGATACTCATATAAAATTGATTTGGAAGAGATTTCACACACAAATAACAAATTAAAATCAATGCTTCAGTAAGTTAGTGCTATACCATTGGATTTTGAAAATAAAGTTGTAAATTCCGTACATTCCAATGTTTTTCTTTTTCTCCCCCACAATTCTGACTTTCATTAAGGAATGAGCCTGACATCAGCAGGTCATTCAGCTTGAGGAAGATTACAACTGAGCCCAACTGATTCTGTGTGTGACTACTGCATATAGAGCTTCTAAGAGTTGAACAAGGACCTGAATGATGAGAGAATTTAGAGAGAGTGTTTTGATTGCTGCACCGAGGTCTGTTTCAAATACAAGCACACCCTTTGGTACTTACCCATAATTAGAGATCAGCAAACCACCAGTTGTAGAGCCAACAATCATCCCTACACCATATGAGAGACCAAGTTTCCCCAGGGCACCTGCCCGTTCTGACTCTGAAGACAGATCAGTCACAATCATCTGAGCAGCTGGGAGAGTTTAAAAGGAAATAAATGCATTTTAAAACCAGACACAGAAGTAACAAGTCAAAAAAGGAAAGAAGAGAAAAAGTACCATTCAGTACTGTACCTTGCATCCCATGCATGAAGACTGTGGGCAGTCTGGAAAGGAAAAGTAGTGGCACACTTGTTGAAAGGCCCATCAGAAGGTAGGCAAACCCTGAGGAGAGGTATGCCAGCGACAGGGCAGCACGCCCCCCAAATAAATCACCAAACCTATCAGCAGTAAAATAAGAATACTTTATCAAAGATTTCTGTAATTACATTAACAGGCACATAACTACAGTGACAACTGTGGGAACACAGAGAACAGATGGAAATATTTCTAAACATTTCTCCACACTCAGCAGCCAAGATAGATGAAAGGTAGAAATATTTTGGTGTGACAAAAATATAGCTTTAATCTGTAACAATTAAGAAAATGCGCACTATTATTAGATTAGATTAGATTAGATTACATTACAGTGTGGAAACAGGCCCTTCGGCCCAACAAGTCCACACCGACCCGCCGAAGCGAAACCCACCCATACCCCTACATTTACCCCTTACCTAACACTACGGGCAATTTAGTATGGCCAATTCACCTGGCCCTGCACATCTTTGGACTGTGGGAGGAAACCGGAGCACCGGAGGAAACCCACGCAGACACGGGGAGAACGTGCAAACACCACACAGTCAGTCGCCTGAGGCGGGAATTGAACCCGGGTCTCTGGCGCTGTGAGGCAGCAGTGCTAACCACTGTGCCACCGTGCCGTGTCAGTTTGCAAAACAGCTACATTGGAAAGTGTCCTCTTACCAAAATTCCACTTGAAGAGCACAGTTTGCTAAGTTCACAAAGTCACATTTGATAAATTATTTCAAAGTTCATTGCCAGCTCATGCCAATAAACATATCATAAACAAGTGGACACTTCAGAAGCTAGTGTTAGAGATAGTAAATGTCTTAAATACCATATAATTGAGAAATAAATAAATAGTCTTACCATCAACTGGACCTGCTCCAACAAAATATGCACAATTATATTCAGATGTGCTGTCTCATGTCAGTTCCCTGTGTTCCCTTGTCTCTACCAAAAGGGACTGAGGACTTTAACAGCGATCAATCCCTGTGTAACTGCATCAAACCTCAGACAGAGATTACCATCAGGACTTCAGGCTGCTTTTACTTACAATTTGGAAACAGACATACATATTCCAAAATCACATAGCTGTAGCAGTGCATGTTGGGAACATGCAGAATTCCCATTACAGCTGACTCCAAGGGAACTGCCCAGGAAATTGAAAATTCCAATTGGCAAGTCCTCTTCATCTGGAACCCTCTGAAAAGCTCCCCAAAATCAGAGAATTTGGAGGGTTCTGGCATCTAAGTTTAATAGTGACCCAGGAGAAGTTACAGAATTAAAAATCTGCTCTAACTCCTGGACTACTGTTGGAGTGAACCACTGACAGTGCCCAGTTACACCCCCACCCCGATCTCAATACCTCTGTAACCTGACAACCACCAAAACCCCAACCTCCCTCCACCCTGAGCTGACATCTCCAACAGATGAAACTAACCTTGACAGACCCGAAACCACTTCCTCAATTGAACACCCCCACCACACCCTAGACCCAATAACCACCCACCTAACCAACAGCAACACCAACACTAAGCTCCTTCTGCTCATTGGTGACTCAATACTCTCCCCAACCTCTAACCTAATCCAAGCACTCATGTATTTACCTGGCACTCATTCATCTCCCTACCTTCTTCATCCACCTGGCACCCCATCCACCTAGCACTATACCTACCTCATTCGCTTGACTTGACATCAAGGTACCTTACTTTATTCTACAGACAGAAGGGAAAATGTAATATTCTGGTCTTAATTTGACTCCAGTTTTAGTTGAGAAGAATATTAACTTATTGCAGCATTTGTTTCCACTGAGCAGCGCTAGTCCTCAAATTGGAGCTATCAATGATACCTTTGAAAAGTATAGTATTACTTGTTCAGTTAAATAAGCGAAGGAGACAGAAATGAATGATGGACATCTTGTCTTACTTGTTTGTCTCAAAACAATGCCTGTTTTCAGCCATCACTGCCACATTCAATTGCTACCTGATTGACTTGACCTATATGATTATTAGGAGAAAGTGAGGACTGCAGATGCTGGAGATCAGAGTAGAAAAATGTGGTGCTGGAAAAGCACAACTGGTCAGGCAGCATCTGAGGAGCAGGAGAGTCGATGTTTTGAGCATAAGCTCTTCATCATTCCTGACTCTCCTGCTCCTCGGATGCTGCCTGACCGGCGGTGCTTTTCAGGCACTACACTTTTCGACTATATGATTATTATCATGGAGATGTATAGCATGGAAATAGACCCTTTGGTCCAACTCGTCCATGCCGACCTGATATCCCAATTCAATCTAGTCCCACCTGCCAGCATCCGGCCCATATCCCTCCAAACCCTTCCTATCCATATACCCATCCAGATGCATTTTAAATGTTGCAATCGTACTAGCCTCCACCACTTCCTCTGGCAGCTAATTCACCTTCTGCATGAAAAAGTTGCCTGTTAGGTCTTTTTTATATCTTTTCCCTCTCACCTTAAACCTATGCCCTCTAGTTCTGGATTCCTCCACCCCAGGGAAAAGACTTTGTCTATTTATCCTATCCATGCCCCTCATGATTTTATAAATTTCCAGCCTATTCAACCTCTCCCTATATCTCAAATCCTCCAATCCTGGTAACTCCTTGTAAATCTTTTCTGAATCCTTTCAAGTTTCACAACATCTTTCCGATAGGAAGGGGACAGGATTGCACACAATATTCCAACAGTGGCTTAACCAGTGTCCTGTACAGCCGCAACATGACCTCCCAATCCCTGCACTCAATACTCTGACCAAAAAAAGAAAGCATACCGAACGCCTTCTTCACTATCCTATCTACCTGCGACTCCACTTTCAAGGAGCTATGAACCTGCACTCCAAGGTGGCTTTGTTCAGCAACCCTCCCTAGGACCTTACCATTAATTGTATAAGTCCTACTAAGATTTGCTTTCCCAAAATGCAGCACCTCACATTTATCTAAATTAAACTTGTTGAAAGTCTTTAAAAGGAGCTTATATTCTGAAGGATAAGTGTCTTTTTTTTCCCCAGAAGAAAACTTGTTTGTAATTCTTTATAGTCAAAATTAAAATGACAGCAGTGAACTGGAATTTTATTTTAATGCCTCAAACTGTTAACAATGCAACTTCACTTCTAAATCACAAAGACTTGAACTTTCCTCTTTTTCATGCTGCAATGTTTAGGTGCCAAACCAACAACTTCTGGAACCCTCATATGGGAGAAAGCATATACTGCATAAAACAGATGGAAATACTGAAATATTTGACTCATAGATGGCATTACATACTTCATCTAAATAGCACTGAAGATCTTTACCCACTTTCAGAACTGAGGCTCAATGCTGCCACACACTGGACATAACTCTTCCTAATCATCGCTAACTTTAGTTAAATGACTCAGTCGCACACCTGCTGAAAATTGCACTCACCGTCTGCAGCAAGAACCAATTTCTCCTCATAAGACTATTCTGCCATCCCAAGTTTCAGCCAAGTGTATCCATGCAGCTTTCTCTCTATGGCAAGTATATTTTCTCTTAAGTCGGACAGCCAAACTTTGCACGCAATATTTCAGGTGCGATCTCACAAGGCCCTTATAATTTTACTAAAACATTCCCACTTCTGAACTCAAATCCTTTTGTAATAAAGCCAACATACCATTACATTTCTAACATACCATTTGCTTTTCTGAAGATAATTGGGCTGGGTGGGTTGTATGGTGGAATGGAGAAACAATGTAAAAGTGGTCAGTAGTAGTGGAGACTCCAGAATCTGTAGATTTTAGAAGTCTACAGGAAGAATGATGGAGATAGGAATATCAAACTTACAAATTCCAGAAACAAGGTGTTTTTAAGGAGTGTGAATTATAATGCATTGTAAGAGGTCTCCTTGATATGTGCTCACAATTGAAATCTAAGGCAGTCTTGAACTTTACAATGAGCTCGAGATTGTTGAAATAATAAGTGTTTGGCATGAATTAGAAAACCAAGCTGCCTGGAGAGAGTTTTAGCAATAAGTTGGATCATGGAATTAGGCATTCCATTTGACATCAGAGAAGGTACTGAGATGCCAAAAGATGATATTTGAAGATGAGCAATCATGAAGCTATTGAAGATAATGATGATGGCTGTTCATTTAAGAGTTTTAAATTATATACAATAAACTATCATTGAATTTTAAGAAAATAATATTTTTATTGCTTCAGTGACTTTCATGGGCACTGAGCAATTCAGTGATTAGGTTCTGAGAGGAAGGGAGATTCCCTTTGTGGAAGGTAAATATTCTGATCAGAGATTGGAATCTTCAGGAAAATTGGTGATTTCCATACCTAAAACATTATAGGAGCACTAAAAAAAACTGCAGCATTTCAATAAGCCTTCCCCCATCATCTATTTAGATGTAGTGCTGTCAATTAGTTCAGCCTTGTCAGAACTGTCCACATTTCATGTACAAATTTATATTAGATAGGTTGGAAGAATGAATGGATAAGATGAGGAAGGCAGAGAGAGAACTGAGGACTGTTGAAAATACTATCATAAGATGAGTCATCAACATATAGCATAATGTAAAAGAAAGTTAAATTGCCATAAAAATAATTCTGATGCAAGATTAAAGGCTAGAAATCCATTTGAAATTTCTAAGATGCTGAAAATTTTTGAATATTCAAGGGTGATGACAATGGTTTATAGAATTCAAAAGTATTCAAAAGCAGAGATCCAAACATGAAGGTCATAAGCAAGAATGGAAGAGTTAAACATTGTATTTATGATCATGGATTCCGATCATGGATATTAGCAGAACCTCAAAGATAATAGATAATTTGACAGTTAATGGTAGCTTCAATAAGTTTAGAAGTGCCAAAGCAAAGGCAATAGAACAACACTTGGCAGAATGCAAGAGACAGGGTGAATATTAGCTAATTTCCAAGGAAAAAAGAAGTAGCCTGAAACTTTGAGAAGCTGAAGTGATATAATAAGTCCAAAAGCAAAATATTTTATGTGCCAACAGAGTTGTATTAATCTTTGAGTTTAGATATGCAATGATGAGGAGCTCATGAGTTCCAGGATTGAAGCACACAATGTAGTGGAGGTCTATGAGATTCACAGTGTTGAGATGAATTGAACAGCAGTTCTTATAGGGTCAGGATTCATTGTGCAGAAGAGCTCCATGTCATAAAAGAAAGTTTGAAAGAAGTTTAATCCTGGGGAATCCGGTCATTCTTTTTCCTGTTCCGAGACATTTACCTGCCAAATAGGGGTCCTCCCAGGAGCTGGATAACAGCAAACGTTGTCTGAAGGTTACCAAACATGATTGCATCCATCCCCAGCCTCTTCGACAAATACTACGGACAAAACATTTGTGTTAGACTCTGGGACAGTATTGTAAAGTGCTCTAAAGTCTAGAACCACAGAACGTAGTTCTGGAAAACACTTCCATCCTCATATTGGTGAAATGGAAGCACCATTTAGGAAACACTGATTCAGGTGTGCTAATGATTATCGAGCGCTGGTCAACCAAAATATTATCAAAGTATCAATGACAAATTAAACATGAACTTGCTCTGTAAACTGGCAGGCAAAATTAGGCTCAATTCCAAGGAAAATACTAAGCAATTTTGTCATATTTTTTAGCAGGGGTCACAGCAACTAGTCAAAAGCAGCAACCAGTTCCAATCAAATACAACAGAAAACAAATTGGCTACAAAACTGAAAACAGTGTCGTGGTTAAAGCTTGTTATGAACATTGCTTCCTATCTTGTGCCAGTGTCTCACAGGGATTGGAGTGGGTCTGCTGATGTTTACTATTGTGATTTGGACTTGGAATTAGGAGTACAATACCCAAATTTGCAGATGACATGAAATTCGGGTGCTGAGGGAGACTGTGACAGACTAAAGATGCCATTAACAAAGCTGAAAAATGGTTGTGTAAATAAAATGCAAATTTTAATACAGACAACTATAGTGATGTATTTTGTGGGAGTAGAGATTCCATTATACTCATGGAAGACAAAGAGTTGAAGAAAGGGCAAAGATCTAAAAAAAAATCAAAACTACATTAATAAAGCCTTAAAAAGTATAAACAAAGCCCTGGGCTTCATTTCTAAAGAAACTAAATTCAAAAGCAGAGACAATTGGTACCAAAAGTGATAAAATGTTGGTGACACAACGTGTGTGTACCATTCCAGTTGTCATACAAAGAATGTAGAAGTATTACAAATGCACAAGACTAGTATACAAAATCAACACTAGAAATGAAAGGATGCAATTATGCCAGGAAAAACTGATCAGGCTGGAGCTCACATTTCTAGAAAAAGTTCCGAAATGACCTGAGAGAGTCAAAAAATATGAACAATTTAAAAAAAGTTAATGCAGACAAATATTTATCCTTAAGTGGAATTCCAAAACTAAGGGTCAAAAACATGATATATTTGTATATAGAATACTGAATTCAGGAGAAACCTGTTCCGAGTGTTTCAAATATGGAATTTATGACCAACTAGGAATCATTCAGATTAGTTGCATAAGATTAGTTTAAAGGGAATCTAGATGAAAACATGAGGGAGAAAGGAGTGGAGGATACATTGATAAATTGATCAAAGTAAGATGGGAGCAAACCAGTATAAAGTATACATACAGGCACAGGCCTGTTGGACAGATTGGACTGTTCCTATATTGTAAAATTCAATGGAATTCTGCCCTGCTCTATGTCTCTTCCTCTAGCAATATGTCATGGAACCAACCAGGGAGTAGGCTGTCTTAGATCTGGTAAAGGGTAATGAGGCAGTTTTAACCAATGACCTCAAGTAAAAATCCCCTAGGGTGGAGTGATCAAAACACAATAGAATCTAACATTCAGTTCGACAGTGAGAAACGTGGTTTGTAAACAATTGCGTTTAATTAATACGAAGGGAATTACAATAAAACCAGGATAGAGTTAGCTAAAGGGAACTGGGCGGATAGATTAGCAGGAATGACAGTAAGAAAATAGTGGCAGACATATAATGAAGTAATTCATGATTGAAATAACTCAACAGAACTGAAGTTGTATCCTTAATCTGTAGAGGTTTTCTAGTAAAGATTTGCAGTCTAGCTGAGATCTTACATAAACTTAAGGATTGGACACCAGAGCGAATTTTGCTATAGACTGATTCCACAATCATTGATACAACTGTGCCAGTATCAACCTCCGTTAGAACCAGGTGACAATTTAACCAGATGTTTATTTTGATTGTTATGAAGAAATTGAACTATTCCAAACCAGATGTATGTGTTCCTTCCGGAATGTGCACTCTCCTAAATACCAGCGTAAGAGTGACCTTATTCAATTCAAGCCGAGTGGGACTCTTTGCTGTCTTGAGTCTGCATACTGGCAGCAACTACAACGGCCTGCTAGCTCAGATCTTCAAGAAAATTTTAACCGTTTGTCCATGGCTTGGCTTGTTTTGGGGTTTTGTTGCGGGCTGACCTCAAGTCCATCTGTTCAGGCTGTTCCTGATGACGCTATGCAATTGCCTTCACTCAAGTGATGTTCCACAAGTTCAGTGAGCCTGGTGAGGATATCCATTTCTGTTGGGATACCCTGTAACTCAGAAGCTCAACTTGCCACATTTTCTAGTGACAAAGCCAATTGTAGTGCCTGTTTGAAATCCAGTTGTCTTCAGCTAGTAGGCACTTTCATATGGTTGCATCATTAATCCCACATACCAAACAGTCTCTCAGCATCTCACTTAGATTTAAACCAAAATCATACGCCTCTGCCAGTCATCTTAACCTTGTCAAAATACGGATCCTCCTAGTTCTTGAACTGCTGAGTAAAATGGTTAGCTTCTCAGAATTTGAGGAGGCTTGGGGTTTTAATACTCCTTAGCTAAATCTGTCAACTCTTGGAAGTTTTTAGTATCTGGTGCCTCAGAGAAAGTTAGGGTCCTAAAGGTTGAAAAAGCTGTGGTTCCACATGCTGTCAAGAGAATTACTCATTTCTTTTCGTCTGCCCAAATGTCATTTTCCCAGAAAGAATAACACATTCTTTCCACATAATGGGCCAATCTTTGATGGTAGGATCAAATGAGTCAAGCTTCCCAAATAGTAGCATTATGCCAGAAATGCTTACCCCAAATCAAAGATGACTGTTGTGAGTGAATCTATACAGTGGCATATTTTTCTTCTTGTTGCTACTGAAATAACTCCATGATAGCCAGTATCCCAACACCAAGTCATCTTTTTACTTAGGTGTATACTCTATTATACTGATCCAGCTAACTCAGAACCAGCTCCTAGAGTGAACAGAACCCCTGACATTCCTGTTCCTGTCAGCCAGGACTCTTATTGGACCAACTTAACAGCCCCATTCAGGGAACACCTATTTTATGAGGTCCTCCCGGCTGACCTCATTCAAATTACTACAATAACTCTCATCAAAAATACATCCCAGGGTGGAGGAAAGAATCTAAGATAAAGGATAGACCAACCACATGCCACTGTATATGTCCAGTTCTATTTCATTAATTCTGTCCTCACCTCATTGTAATTTTCTTAATGTAAGTTAAACACAATGGCACAACAGGATCTTGATCAGATGGGCTAATAGGCCAAGGACTGGCAGATGGAATTCAATTTAGATAAATATGAGGTACTCTACTTTGGAAAGGCACATCAGAGTGGAACTTATACATTTAGTGGTAAGGTCCTAGGGAATGTTGCTGAACAAGGAGACCTTGGAGTGCAGGTTCATAGTTCCTTGAAAGTGGAGTCACAGGTAGATAAGATAGTGAAGAAGGTGATTGGTATGCTTTCCTTTATTGGTCAGAGCATTGAGTATAGGAGTTGGGAGGTCATGTTGCAGCTATACAGGACATTGGTTCAGCCACTTTTGGAATACTGCATGCAATTCTGGTCTCTCTTATTTAAGAAGGATGTTGTGAAACTTGAAAGGGTTCAGAAAAGACTTACAAGGATGTTGTAAGGGTTGAAGGGTTTGAGCTATTGGGAAGAGACTGAACAGGTTGGTAGTATTTTCCCTGGAGCATCGGAGGCTGAGCGGTGACCTGAGAGGGGTTTAGGAAATCATGAGGAGCATGGATAGGATAAATAGACAAGGTCTTTACCCTGAGGTGAGGAAGTCCAAAACTAGAGGGCACAAGTTTAGGGTGAAAGGGGAAAGATTTAAAAGGGACCTAAGGGACAACGTTTTCATGCACAGGGTGGTGTGTGTATGGAATGAGCTGCCAGAGGAAGTAGTGGAGGCTGGTACAATTACAACATTTAAAAGGCATCTGGATGAGTATATGAATAGGAAGGATTTAGAGGAATATGGGCCAAATGCTGGCAAATCAGACCAAATTTATTTAGGATATCTGGTTGGCATGGACGAGTTGGACCAAAGGTCTGTTTCAATGCTGTAAATCTCCATGACTCTATGTTTACAATCCAAGGCTAACCAAGAAAATTAAGGAGAGTATTCAGTTGAAGAGCATAAAATGAGGCAAAAGTCATTGAGAGCCCCAATTTATAACCCAGCAAAGAAGGACTAAAAAGATAAGGACAGAGAATATGAACTACAAGGTCAAACTAATGAGGATTACAAAAACTGAAAAACTGTCAAGAAGACCTTCTTCAAATATGTAAAAAGGATGGGAGAAGTCAAAGTGAACATAAGCTGCTCAGAAAATTAATATTGAAGATAGCTATGGGGAACAAGGAAATGACAGAGGAGTTAAACAGATATTTTGCATCAGTCTTTATGTTGGATGATGCGTCGAACATCCCATTAATACTAAAGAACACGGGGGACAAATTAAGTGCTATCACCATCACTAGAGAAATAATATTAGGTAAACTAATGGAGCTACAGGCGGACAAGTTCCCTGGCCCTGATGGCCTGCATTCTAAAAGAGGTAACTACAGGAGGTAGTGGATACATTGATTGTAATTTTCCAAAAATCCTTGGATTCTGGAAAAGTACCAGAGGATTGGAAATTACCAATGTCTTACCCCTAATCAATGAGAGAGGGAGGCAAAAAAACAGTTAATTATAGGCCAACAAGCCTGACATCTATTGTTGGAATTAATTAATAAGGAGTAATAGCAGAATATTTAGAAAATCAAAATCTAATCAAGCAGAGTCAGAATGATTTCAGGAAAGCAAAATCATGTTTGACCAATTACGAGAGTTTTTTGAGGAAGTATCAGCCAAAAGGTAGAGAGGGGAACCTGTAGATATGTTGTATTTAGATTTCCAGAAGGCTTTCAACAAGATGTCTCATGAAATGTTATGCCATAAAAGGAATGTGGATGTGAGGAATGTTAATTCTGCCATGATCCAATTGAATTGCGGACCAGGCTTGAGGGGCTAAATAACCTTCTGTCCCTCTTTCTTATGATCTCACTGTTGTATCTGATGCTTGGCAGCTAAGATTTTCAAACAACGTTGTGTATGAACAGGTTTAATGTACTTGATTCTCATCCTATGACAAAGTTGAAGTTATAAATCAAAAGAATTATTTTCCAAAACACGTTGACGCATGTTGTGAAAGGCTTTCATAAGTGCACATGATGTGGAGGAGCTGGTGTTGGATTGGGGTGGACAAAGTTAAAAATCACAACACGAGGTTATGGTTCAACTGGCCCATTTGGAAGCACTAGCTTTCGGAGCGCTGCTCCTCCATCAGGCAGCTCATGGAGAAGGACCATAAGACACAGAATTTATAGCAAAAGATTAGTGTTGTGAAACTGAAGTGAAACATTAAACAAACCTAGACTGTTGTTAAGTCTTTCATCTTTTAGAATGGGTTACAGGTTTCGGTTAATTAATATCCCAGAACTTCTTTTACCTGATGAGGGAGCAGTGCTCCAAAAGCTAGTACTTCTAAATAAACCAGTTGGACTATAACCTGGTGTTGTGAGATTTTTAACTTCACAGGTGCAGTGTGTCCACCTGTACATGTTCTAACTAGCTACTCTGCAGATGTAAGGCAATGCTGACTATATTTCACATTGGGGTAATTACTTACAAGCAGAGGAATATTTGTCAATTTTCACTCCATTCAAGCTTAGAGTTAATGAAGCCAATTTCAGTTTTTCAATTCCGATTTGGCTCACATCATCCAACTGAGCAGGCAAGCATACAAATGTTTTGGAATCTATGGTTCTGTATAGCATGACTGTTCCTTTTTCCATTGAGTAGCTCAATGCTCTTCTGTGAGGACATGACCATTACTTAACCTTTGGGCCTCCAGAGGCTAAAGTGCACCTGCCTTACATTCACACTCCTGTTCTCTTATGCCTGTTTTCACACTGCAAGCTGAATCTGAAGTTCATGTCACAGGAGAGCCCTCCTTCAGGAAAATTCTTTTGAGGGAGTCACAGCATCCTTTGGATTTCTTATAATTGCTGCTAAGATGTAAATATTCCCAAAAACGTCAAGTTGGCAGTTTAAAAATCTTATCAAATTATGTCAGGAATTGGATCAGCCTTTTTTGCTGATAATTTGAAAAAATGTTCAGCAATTCGGTTATTTCGTTTCCTGCTTAGTCATCCCAATGACGACTGATGGCTAAAGTAAATATATTCAACTGATTACAAACTTGAAAATGTTTTGGAACTTCTAAAACAAAGGCATTTCAAGCCAAGCACCTTTAGCTGTCAATTATGCCAATATCTCCAACCAATGGGAAATGCCAAGGAAATTTCTATATTTAACATGTATAAATTTAAAACATTTTTGCACACTGCTTTTGTGAGTGCCTATGTAACTTTTACAATGTCCTCCACCTTTCCAGTTGACTGCTGACATTCAAAAGAGTTTTCTATTGTACTGCAAACTGTTGGACATTCTTTGCACTAAATGATAATCAATCACCTGACACATGACACGCAAATAAATCTTCACTCTAAACACGATACTTTCCCTTCCTCAAAAGCAAGGCATTGCGGCTGAAACAGCATACACTGATAGACCTTCTATTATTAAATTGCAAAGGATTACAGCTCTTAGGACAGCTCTAAACACTACACTTACTCAAACGGCTAAGAGGGAAATATTATTTGCAAAGCAAAGGTTATATGAATATGGCGACAAACCGGGTAGATACTTAGCATTTCTTGCAAAGAAAAAAAAGGCCCCTCAGACTATTATGTCTATCAAGGAAAGTACGGGTATTTTGACTCATGATCATAAAAAGATTAATGCGACCTTTAGAGAATTCTATTCTGAGTTATATAAATCACAGGATTGTGAAGATAGGCCGAAGAGGATGCAGTCATTTTTTAAAAATTTGACTTTTCCAGACCTAACTCCGGAACAAGTATCGGTCCTAAATGCTCCTCTTACACCCCAAGAAATAGTTGATGCAATTAGGCACCTTCAAAATGGTAAGGCGCCGGGCCCAAATGGCTTTCAAGCTGAATTCTATAAAGAATTTACAGAAATACTGGTTGGTCCACTTATGGACATGTATAACTATGCATATAGTCAGGGCTGTCTCCCGCCTTCACTGAAAGAGGCAAATATCTCTCTTATCCTTAAAAAAGGAAAGGACCCAGAAGATTGTACATCATACAGACCAATATCATTGCTAAATGTAGATTTTAAAATCCTCTCTAAAACGTTAGCACTGAGATTAGAAAGGATACTGCCACATATTATAAAGGAAGATCAGACGGGGTTTATTAAGGGCCGTAGAACATCCAATAATGTTAGAAGGGCTCTAAATATGATTCAAGCTTGTCATCAGGGAAAGATACCAGGAGTAGTGGTTTCATTAGACGCGGAAAAGGCATTTGATAGGGTCGAATGGTCATATTTGTTTTACACATTGGAGAGGTTTGGTGTTGGACAGGTGTTTACCAAATGGATCTCAACATTGTATAGTGATCCCAAAGCAGTTGTGGTTACCAATGGATTAGACTCGGATAGCTTCAGTGTGGGTAGGGGCTGCCGTCAGGGATGTCCCCCCTCGCCATTGTTATTCACGCTAATAATTGAACCACTAGCAGAAGCGATACGAGCTGATCCTAATATAGTGGCCCCAAGGATTGGTACAGGTAAACATAAAATTACCCTTTATGCAGATGATGTTCTTCTATTCCTCAGTAACCCTTTGATGTCCATACCTCGCTTAATCCAAGTTATTAATACATTTAGTGCATTCTCAGGCTATAAAATTAATTTTTCAAAATCGGAGGCAATGCCAATGGGTGGCCTTGCTGTGATACCCCGCATAGCGGACGGTTCCCTTTTTCCCTTTCGCTGGTCCCTGGAGGGTTTCTTATATTTAGGCATTTTTATTACTCCAGTATTTGGTCAGTTGTATAAGGCTAATTTTGTGAATTTATTGGAAAGGATAAGGCAGGACCTCCAGCGATGGGGAGACCTGCCAATTTCCTGGCTGGGTAGAATAGCATTAATCAAAATGAATATCCTGCCCCATCTCCTATATCCTATGAGAATGCTTCCGGTGATGCTGCCGAGCACGGCTTTATGTAAATTATATGGCTGGCTGAGTGCCTCTACCTGGAACCGTAGGCGGCCCCGCATTAAGCTGAAGAAGCGACAGCTTCCAC
>NC_057725.1:52105404-52134437 GCF_004010195.1 Chiloscyllium plagiosum | reverse complement strand
GACTATTTTTTATTCTTTCTTTCTGTGCAAGGAAAAATATTTTGGTGAACTGGGTGGCGGAGGGCCCCCCTGGACTTTAAAATTGGCACAGACTAATTATGGAATGTATTCCCCTTGACGTCCTTACAAATATGGTGCACGAAAGACCGAATTATTTTATAAAATATGGCAACCCTTTTTGAATTACATAAATACAGATATTTCGGCTATCCTAACAAGGGCTTTTATTTAATTGAGATTACAAACCTGGCTGGTCCGCGGCCCCTCGGGGGAGGAATCCCGCACGAATACGGGTTTTATTATATCTGATGCTAACACATCCCGAGCATGTAAGAGACTTAAATATACACCCCGGTTAGTTGTAGGTTAGATTAGTAGATAGTTGAGTTTTGTTTGCTTGTTTTTTTTTTCTTTTCGGTTTTTTTTGTTGTTTTGTTTTATTTTGTCAAATTTTGGCTATTGTATATTTGAGCTAATTGTATATCAATGTTTATATCTGAGAGTTTTGTTTATTTTTGTAAACTTGTAAAAATGTTAAATTTCTAATAAAAATATCTATTAAAAAAAAGCAAGGCATTGGAAGAATAGTCAGTTCATGTGAGATATTTTATTGCCTTTATTTTGAACCAATTACTCTCTAGTTTCTTCCATGGCATTTCTGACACTTGGTGGCTGATAAATTGTTTTTCTTGCAATTTGGCTTAAATCTGCTGGCAAATGTCAGACCTTGTTGTAAACATCACTGATAAGCAAAATGTAGAGACCATAATACATTTATCTTGTTCTTTGAAAGCAACTCGAGACTTCATTGACATTTGGTTCAAGATGATACTTCATCTGTTTGTCCTCTGCAGTAACGCTTACTTGATCTCAATTCTGGCAATTGTATTGAAGATGTGTGCTCCAAACCTTGCTGCACCCTTGTCAAGCTGTTTTAGTATAGCCACACTGGCATCTACCTGACATTGTGGAAAATTGCTCTGGTATGTCCTGCACATAAAACGCAGGAAAAATCCAGTATGACCAATTACCAACACATCAGTCAATTCTTGATCTTCACTGAGGTGGTATAAGGTATTATCAACAGCGGTGTCAAGCAGCACTTGCTGAGTGATAATTTGTTCACTAACACTCAGTTTTAGTTCTGCAATGGCCACTCAATTCCTGATCTTATTATAGTCTTGGCTCAAACTTGAACAAAAGAGCTGAACTCCTAAGGGACGAGGCGCAAGAATGACTGCCTTAACATCAATGCTGCATTTCACCAAATATGGCATTGAGGATCCCTAGTAAAGCTGGTGTCAATGGAAATCGGAGGAAAAATCTTTGCTGGTTGGAGGCAAACCTGACAGAAATGAAGATGGCTCTGGATGTTGGAGGTCAGTCAGCTCTGTAGGAGTTCCTCAAGGTAGTAACCTAGGCCCAGTCATCTTCAGCCATTTTATCAGTGATATTCCCTTCATCATAAGGTCAGAGGTAGGGATGTTAATTGTTGATTGCCCACCACCATCTGCAAGTTCTTCTCCAAGCCACATACCATCCTGACTTGGAAATATATCACTGCTCCCTCCATGTTGCTGGGCCAAAATCATAGAATTCTCTCCCTAAAAGCATCAAATAGATGGTAGAATTTTAAGAAGACAGCTCACCATCCCTGCTCTAGGGCATCTATGGATGGGCAATAAATGAGGCCTATCAGCCAAGCCCCAAACTCATGAATTTTTTCAAAGTCACTGGCACATCAGTCTATGCTACTTCCGGAGTTTTTCTTTAATACTGAAACAAATTGAGATTCTGGTGCTACCTCTTTTGTGCCAAGCTCTATTTTGTTTAAAGTTTTAATGAAGATCTGTACCTTGGGCTATGGTTAAAGTTGTTAGTCAGTTTGAAGAGCTGGTTGATTTTTTTGGCAAATGTTTCATCTCCCTCCTGGGTGACATCTTCAGTGTTGTGTAGCCTCTAGAGGAAGCGTGGTCATTGTGATCTTCCCTGAACCTATACAGTTTCGTCTAATGTGGCGGGTGGTTCTACTTCTGGTTTGTTCTGTACTGGTCTGTAGATGGGGTCTGTAGTGAGGACTGCAGATGCTGGAGATCAGAGTCGAGAGCGTGGTGCTGGAAAAGCACAGCAGATAAGGCAGCATCTGAGTAGGAGAATAGACGTTTCTGGAAGCCTCATTCCTGATGAAGGGCTTATGGCTGAAACAGCAATTCCCCTGCTCCTCGGATGCTGCCTGGCCTGCTGTGCTTTTCCAGCACCACACACTTGACTGTAGATGGAGTCTATTTCATTGTTTATGGAACAAGTGGATGAATACCAGACCTCCTGGAATTCCTGAGCTTGTCTTTGTTTAGCCTGTCCCAATATCGTAACGTGGTTCTGATTGAATTAGTGTCCTTCATTGTCAGCGTATTTTGATCTGAGGGAGGACTGGTCGTGTTTTGTTGCAAGCTGATGCTTACATATTCAGGTGGTGTGTTTCCTGCCTGTTTGTCCTATATAATGTTACTCACAGTTGCTGAATGGTATTTTATATATCACATTCGTCCTGTATGTTGTGGGTATGGGGTCTTTTGTCCTGGAGAGTAGCTGAAGAAGTGTGGCTGTGGGTTTGTGTGCTGTCATTATTCCCAGAGGACGTAGAAGTCTCGTTGTTAGTTCTGAAGTGTTTCTAATGGAGAGTAGGGCAGTCAGTGTGTTGAGATGCACAGTGTTTGTACGCCAGGCATCAGCGGATGAAGTTGATAGGGTACCCATTATTGCCAAAGGCTTTGTATAGGTGATCCTCTTTTTTGCAGGTGCTGGGGTGTTGCAGTGTTATGGCTTGTTTAGACAGGGTCTTGACACAGCTCTGATTGTGGATATTGAGGTGTTACTGTTGTAACTGAGGATCTGGTCTGTATGTGTAGTCTTTCTGCACATTCTGGTAAGGAATTCACCGCTGTTTGTTTGTTCAATCAGTACGTTGAGAATGGGAGTTGGTTGTTGGTCACTTCTTAACATAACACACTGCAACACCCAACAACGCCGCAAAAAGAGGAACACCTATACAAAGTATTTGCCAATAATAGGTACCCTATCAGCTTCATCTGCTGACGCTTGGCTTACAAACCATTCTAAGAAGACACAGTGCCCCTCAACACACTGACCACCCTATCCTATATTAGAAAGTCTTCTACATCCTCTGGGAATAATGACAGCACACAAACCCACAGCCATAGTTAACTAGCATTTTACCCCAGACAATAGACCCCAGACCCACAACATGCAGGACGATGTGATACATAAAATACCATGCAGCAACTGCAAAAAACATTACATAGGGCAAACAGGCAGGAAACTTACCACCAGAATCCATGAGCATCAGCTTGTAACAAAATGACACGACCAGTCCTTCCTCAGATAAATACACACTGACAAAAGGACACTAATTCAACCGGGACAACGTTACGATACTGGGACAGGCCAAATAAAGACAACCTCAAGAATTCCTGGAAGCCTGGTATTTATCCACTGGTTCCATAAATGAACATGTTGAAATAGACCCCATCTACAGAACAGTACAGAACAAAACCGGAAGTAGAATGACCCGCCACAACAGACAGAACCGTATAAGTTCAAGGCAGATCACGACAGCACTTCATCCTGAGGTTATACAGCACTGAAGATGTCACCCAGGAGGGAGATGAAATATTTGAAAAAAAAAAATCAGGGAACTGATCAACAATTTCTCTTTTGCTTATCATCTCATGCTTGGCAACTTCAGATCCTCATCTGCTCCAATAATTTGCCCATCATTGGCCATTCATTCCTCTCAAAGTGGTTACGTTGATAATTTATCTGTTTTTTTACAATGTATCAAGCATTTGAATTTTTATGTGGAAAATTAGGTCTTATTATATAACTGGTGCACTCCATACTTTCCCTCTCCTATAGAGGAATTTTTGAACTTGTATTTACGCAGTGTCATTAAGATAATGAAACATTCCAAGGCACATCACAGCATTCAAAACAAAATATGCCGCTAATCCACGTAAACACCAAAAACTTGATAAAAAGGTTTGGTTGAAGAAGTGTTTTAATGAAGGACAGCAAGGTTGAAAGATGTTAGAGTTAGATGATAGGTATTAGAAATCCAGAGTTTGATACTTAGGCACTAAAGGCATGACCAGCAGTCCTGCAACGATCCAAACTATTTATTAATTTTCTGATAGCAGTGATCTTGACCCTGTACAATGTTCAAGTTGCTTACTAACGGAGTCAAACTGACAAATTGCTGAGTCAAGCTAGCTTAGCAGCGTTTTAATATTCTTCATCGCAGTATGAGGACACCTTGTTTCATAGCCAAGCATTTAACATAACTTTGCTTTTCCACGTTTGGTCATACGCAAGTGCAAGAGACACAACACATGCCCTTTCACCTTGTCCTTTGTGATTATTTGAAGCCCCAAACACTTTTTCTCGGTGAAACAATTTACACTTTCAACTTAATATAATTTTCCAAGGTAGCGTGTCCCTACCTATGAGTCAGGAGGCCTGGGTTCAAGTCCCACCTGTTCCAGGGGTGTGTAATAACATCTCTGAACAGGTTGATTAGGAAAATAGTATAATTATTCACTGCATAGAAGGCCTAAACTTCTAGTTGTTTGCTATTTATTCTTCCATCCCACTTTGACATCTGACAATGGTTTTCTACATCGTTCTCATGAAGGTCATTGCAGACTTGAGGAACATCACCTCAACTTTCATTTAAGCACTTTATGGTCTACTCTTATGATGTTCGAGACAATTTAATTAGATTATAATAATTCCCGCACTAATTTCCCTCAGAGCTGCTGCTAATTGTTCTGTTCTGAACCTTTACAGTTCCATTATAACTATGTTTTGTTTCTTTACTTGTCCCATTAACGACAAGTTTTTGCACACCAGATACCCTTTTGCCATTTGTTGTGCCTGCCATCTATCCTATCACAGGATTCACTTGTTATTTCTTACCCTCGCACACTTTTTACCCTGGTTCTTCATGTTCTTAAAATTTGATGCATTTCGAACTTATTCTAGTTCTGATTTAAAGCCATCAATCTGAAATATGAACTCCAATTCTCTTTTTACAGATGCTGCCTGATATTCTGAGTTTTGTCAATATTTTCTGTTTTTACTTAAACAGAACTTTTTTCCCGAGGGGAAAATGAAAAACAAAAGCAATACTTCTGTATAACCTCTAAACATTTGACAGCAGACTCAAAATGAATTATTTCCTATACTGCCACTTTATAGCATTTATTGATAAGTTTAGTATTAATGAGAAACAGGTAAATAATTCAAAGCTTTATTATATTCTTATTGATGAACCTGTTCAACCTGATAACCTGCAGCTGTCTACTAATCAAAAGCTTTCCAGAGAAAGGAAATACTTTGTACATAAAAATGGATGAAAAGTTACACTGACATTGCACAGCTATTAAATGAATTGAACATTTTCAACCATTCATACTTATCCAGCCAATTAATTATAAAGTGGTAATTTAATTCATGTGGGAAGTCCCATTCATTTTAAAAAACACTGCAAATCCTTCTTTCAGACAATCAATGTTTTTGCCTTCAAGTTGAAGTCTTAGAATTCTGTCATGAGGCTGTCAAAAATGAGATCCAACAAACATCTGTTATACACTGAACTTCTAATTATATAACAGGTAATTTTAAAAAAATCCATAATATCAGTAGGAAAAAATGGAACTTGGTAAAAGGAAATGTATTTTAATTTTAAATAGCATCCCATCATCTCCTTAGGATGTCCCAGAATCCTTTATAATCAAGCAATTACTGTACTTTGAAATGTAGTCACTGTATGTATGAATGCATGGCTACCAATTTTCACACAGGAAGGTCCCATAAATAGCAAATAAATGAGATAAATGATTTTGTTTTCTGATAAACTGATAAATTAAAGGAATATTGGCAGGATCATTCCCAATTTCAGTTAAATAATTGTTATGACACAGAAACAGACAGCTGAGCCAAATTAGCTCTTCTACTGCTGTATTTGCAACACGCTAAAATTAAAACCTGCAAAGACTCTGAAAATTAACCTTAATGTTTCCTAACCAGACCTTTTTGACTAACAAGTCCTAGACTCTGGGAAAAAAAATCAATGCTCAACATCAGTTTTTCACGTAAACAAAAAAAGCTTAGCAATATAGTAACACTACAATAACTTTAGTAGAGCAAAACTAAACAACAAATTAATGTAATTGGTCTATGCTATAAAACCAAAGAACTTTTATTTTCAGTCACATTTACTCAAAACATCACACTTAAGGGATAAATAAAAGAAAATAACCAAACTGGCCAGATTACTTAAGTGGTTTTCATAATACATTGTTCCATAGGCATAGATGCTGGTTTCGTAGTTGATATTTTTTTTCAGCATGCCAATCAAGGTTGCTTTTACTGTTCATGCTGATAAAGCAGTAATATTTATAACTTAGTTTTCTATTCTAAGCTTCCAAAGGCAGCTCATGGGAGGTTAGGCAGGGAGCATTCAAATCTTGATGTTGTAGCATCCACAGCCAGACTTACTCACAGAAAACACATTTCAAAACCCAATTAAAATTCTGACCACTCCCTGACAAAATGGCCATTTCCTCCATGAGGTCCCAGTTACTATTCAAAATTTGTCACCTACTTGAGCAGAAGATTTTTTTCAGACTTGCTGGAACCAATTTGCAGGTACTAACTTCATTAATAGCCAACTTCTGCTATATGTAGGGTGTAGGTTTGCTCGCTGAGCTGTAGGTTTGATATCCAGACGTTTCATTACCTGGCTAGGTAAAATCAGTGGCAACCTCCAAATCTGTCTGTTTCTATATAATGCTCTTCTTCAGTGATGAGAAAAAGTGGTGTCTGTCGAACTTTGATCATGAACCAACCTGCAATTAACTTCTAGGCCTGACCTCAGGAATAAACAAAGCATCTATTTTGGTTTCTTTTCCTTTTAGCACAAGCTGTTACCCAACAGTCCAAAAGTCATCTTTAGCCCACAATTCCCAGTTAACAGCTCCAAACCAAAAGTTGATAAAAAGAATAAAATAAAACTAATGAAAAAATCAGTGAAATCTCTAAAAGTACCTTGGGATTTCTTACATCCAACTGAGCATCAAAATGGGAATTTATGGAGACAGTCTGTAGCACAGTGATAGCTTCCCTATCTCTGGTCCAGAGGCCTGGGTTCAAGCCTCATCTGTCGCATATATGTATCATAGTTATTTTCAATGTTAAATATGGGAACTAAATGTTTTAGCACTCCCTGAGTTTAGAATTGTTATTGGAAGACAGACAAAGTGGGGTCAAGAACAAAAATAATTAACTGGAAAAAGTGAGTTGAAAAGGATCTAGGAAGTTGGAGTGGAATCAGAAATAGGTAGGCCAAATAGGGAGTGAATTACTGGAGGTCTTTAGTCAATTGGATCGGGTGCAGCGTAAATACATTCTCACAAGCAGAAAGGGAGCACATCCAAACCTACAGTTCCTCGGGTGAGGCTATGAACGAAGGGTTTGCGCCTACTGCCAGGATTAGCAGGTTATACCAACTGCATGATTGAAAAATTATAGCCCTTCCTGACCCTCCCTGTTGCCTGTGGCTACAAAGTAACAAATGATGACCTGCATCATCAGGAATCCTGCTATTCTAGCAAAGCCATCTGCTCTCTCAACTTAAAAATATGTAGTAAACAGCAGAGGCTTCTGTGAGGAAACACTGTCCTTCTTTGCAGATCTTTCCTCCTTTGTAACCTTCACTCCATTTGCAGGACTTGGAAGAAAATCTCTCCTACCATCTACCTTCAAGAGATGAGAGAAAATCATGGACTAGAAACTGAGAAAATTAATCGATATCCATGAAGGTCCATTTACATTATTATCCAGGAGAAGCACCACCTATACCATTTTTTACTTTGAGACAAGTGATGCACAAATATCTAATGCCAACAAAATATGAAAATTGTGTTCATCAATCTAGAGAAGGCTTAACACGAGGTATCTAGTGACAAAGCCTGGAGGTGTGCTAGAATTCATAGAATCCCTCCAAAAAAAATGGATGACTACAACTGGAAAATTACCAAGGAATGCCAGATGAGAGTAAGAAATTATGTGGTGGACAGTGAGAGGTTCAAAGCAAAAGTTGGTTTGTAACAAGGAACTGCACAGAGGCCTTTCCTCTCTCAGATTGTCATGGATATACTAACTAAACAAATGAGTCGGGAATTGCCACAATTATGTTTGTAGGTGACATTGAGCCAAGGGTGCAGTTTGACTGTGGGAATAGTATGGATGTGACTGAATATCTTGAGAAGAGGACTATTTTCCAAGCAAGAGAATTCCACAGATTAACAACTCTCAGAGAAAGAAATTTTCTCTATCTCTGTCTTTTTATTCTTGTATTATGTCGCCTAATTCTCGTCTCTCCCTCGGAGGAAACATCCTCCTAATATCCACCATATCAAGTCCCCTCAGGATCTTATGTTTCAATAAGGTCATATCCCATTCTTCTAAACTATAAGAGATGCAGGTTGGACCTATCCAATGTTCCCTCATAATCCCTCATTTTAAGAAGGAGTCAAGTGAACCTTTCTAATCTGCTTCTAATGTAATTATATATTTTTTTCAAATGATGAGACCATGATTGTAGATGGTACTTTGATTCAGTCCCATCAATCCCTGTACAGCTGTGTTTCATTTCCAGATGGACCTTGGAATTCTGTAGTGGTTTATGTTTAAATAATAGTCCATCTCATTTTTGCAGCCAAAGTGATCAATTTCCCAAATGTTCAACCTGCCTGATTTTTGGGTGGCATAGTGGCTCAGTGGTTAGCACTGCTGCCTCACAGCACCAGGGACCTGGGTTCAATTCCTGCTTCGGGTGACTGTGTGTGGAGTTTGCACATTCTCCCCTTGTCGATGTGGGTTTCTTCCAGTGCTCCCATTTCATCCCACAATCCAAAGATGTGCAAGTCAGGTGAATTGGCTATGCTAAATTGCCCACGGTGTTAGGTGCATTAGTCAGGGATATAAATAGGATGGGGGAAATGGGTCTGGACGGGTTACTCTTCAGAGGTTCGGTCTGGATTTGTTGGGCCAAAGGGCCTGTTTCCATACTGTAGGAATTCTAATCATTCAACCTATCTACACCTGTCTGCAAACACCTCAGGTCTTCCTTACATGCAAAGATTGACAGGAAAGTGTCATTCATGATTTTGCTCCCATCAGCATTGATGTAAACTGTAAAATATTGAGGCACCAACATAGATCCCTGTGAGGCTCCACTCATCATATCCTGCCAATCAGAAAGAGACCCAATTCATTCATACTGTTTCCTTCTCACCAATTTTCTATCCATGTCAACCGCTACACCATTAGATTTTACTTTTCACAATAACCTTCAATGTGGCAGTTTATCACAAGTTTTCTGGAAATTCAGGGTTCTTTTATCCACCTCACGTGGTACTTCAAAGAAGTCCAATATAGGGATTAAACATTTCTCTCTCTCTCTCCCTTCTTGAGAACAAGGTTTTGTTACTCTCCATGCTGATTGGACCTTTCCTGTAAAGTGAATTTTGGAAAATGAACACAAAAACATCCATGATCTCAAAAGCCCCTCTTTGAAGACCTTAAGATAAAGTCTATTTAGAAACAGAGACTTGTCAGCCTACAGCCTTATCAGTTTGCTTTCTTCATGATAATAATTTCACTGGGTTACTCTCTGCCTTCCACCTTCTGATTTCCAGCCATTACTGAAATTTTTTTTGCATCTGCTGTAGAGAAGCCAGAAGGAAATATTTGTTCAGTTCTTCTGCCACTCCCTCATTATTTACTTTTGACTCCCTATTCTCACTTACGTGCGTGTTGGGCCTCTAGAAACTTACTATTTTCCTTTTTAAATACCTGCAGAAAGTTTAGCCATCTGTTTTTATATTTCTAGTTGCTTCATCCCATGCACTTATTTTTTTTCTTCATTAACCAGACTCATTCTCTACATTCTCACCAATCATCTGACCTGCCACTCATTGTTGCATAGTTGCTTGCCTTTCCCAACCTTGGATGGTGAATTCTCCCTTATATCCTTACTATTAAGAAAAAATTATATTTATTCTGAATACTCAGAAATATTCCCTTAAATATCTGCCGCTATGTCTCAATTGATCCATTCCCTCGACTAATATGCTCATTCACTTGCACTTCACTAGCCTAGTGGTAGTATCACTGAATTATTAATCCAGAGACCCAGGTAATATTCTTGGAACCTGGGTTTGATGGTGGAATTTGAATTCAATAAAAAAAAATCTGGAATTAAAAGTCTAATGACAATGAATTCTTGGAAAAATCCATCTGGTTCTCATGTCCTTTAAGGAAGGAAATTGCCATCCTTACCTGGTCTGGCCTACATGTGACTCTAGACCCACTGCAATGTGGTGGATTTAAATTGTCCTCTGGGATGGGCAATTAATACTGGCCTAGCTAGTGATGCCCTCATACAGTCAATTAAAAAACAGGTGTAGAAAAACCTGTTCCCTGGTTTGCTGTAGAATGAACAGTTCATAGAAATCGTCCTGATACATTATGAACACATTTCCTCAGCCACCACTGCCAATCTAATTTGCTCAGTACACATTTTTATTATTACTCTTTCATGGGATGTGGGTGTTATAGGCTGGGCCAGCATTAACTGCCCATCTTTAATTGCCAAGGCTGGCTTGCTAGAGGGATTTCAGAAGGCAATTAAGAGATAGTCACATCGTCATGGATCTGAAGTCACATATAGACCAGACCAGGACAGGGGAAGGACATTAGTTGATCCAGCTGGGTTTTTACAACAACAATAATTGCCATGGTCACCGTTATTGTGATAAGTTTTTTTTGACTAACTGAATTTAAGCTTAATCTCCTGCAATGGTGAAATTTGAACTTGTTTCTCCAGGCCATTAGTTTAGACCTTTAGATTATTAGTTCAGTGACATTACTGTACTAACATTTCATCTGAGATGGGAAACAAAATTACCAAGGTAAGTAGGGTTGGAATCATGGCAATTTCAGGTTCAACCTTCCAACCAATTTGTACTTGGGGGTGATGCCAAGAAAGTGGAGGATCGCAAATGTTAAACTCTGTCTTTACAAAGAAGGGTTTAAGCTTGTTAACAACAAGCCAGGTAGCCAAATGTCAGTTGCGGAAACACTTACAGGTAATAACCTATGAGAAAATTATTTGGAATTTGGAGAAACATGGATTAATAAAGTCAGGACAGACTTGTTAAAATTTCTTCATGTTTTTTACTAACTTGATCAAGTTCCTTGAGGTAAGATAGAAAGCTGATAAGATTATGATGATTAATATAAATATAACCTTCCAGAAGGCACTTAGTGTACCATTACAACAATGCAGTCACTCCCATCATAAAATGGCCACTGATGTTGTCCTCTGGAATGGAGTTCCTGTGTTTAAAATGTAGTCTGTTCAATCATTAAAGTAGTAACTGAACTTTGATTATGTGCTTTTTAGCTGCCCTTTCATTGCAGTTGTTTGTTTTACTACTGAAGTTTTAAAACTGCACACCCTCTGAAGGCTGTCAAGTTACTTGCCAAGGAATTTGTAGATGTTATCATATTATGAGAACCATAGTCATCCAACCAGACATTCTTCCTGCAGACAACTCAGAAAAGGTTTATTACTCTAGTCACATAACCATTCTGCTACCACACTCAGATTTTGTTCAAATGTGTATACTATTTTAAGCCCAGCATAATTACACTCATACGGTATCATTTACATTTTCAGGTTATTGGTTATGGTTCTGAAAGAGTTAATGCCTAATACAATGAGATCAGCAACTTTGAGTAAATAATCAAAGAGTCTAGCTCTAGATCCTGATAATCTAGGGATTACATATCTGATCCTGTTAGTCTTAATGTCTTACCATCTAATGTCACTTGTACTTATTGCTATCATGCAATAAGCTGAATCTTAAGACAAATGTCTTTCCTTGTTAAGACTCACTACAGCATTTGGGTTTTCCTCTACCACTACTAACTGAACAGTCCTTTAGACATGAAAGAGAAAGAAGGATTTCTTTAACCAGATAGTGGGGAGATTGTTGAACTCACTTCAAAAGGAATTGCTTAAGACAAATACTGGAGATGCATTTCAGAGAAAGAAAGATAAACATTTGAGGGAGCATGGGAAATATGGTTATTGCCCTCCACAAGTGACATTTTAGTTTAATTTAGGTAAGTTTCTATTGCCTTTGTTTTTGTGGCAATCAGCCAGTCAACAGAAACTATGTCCCATAACCCCTTAACAGTAGAAAGGATGGTTGCTGACAGTACTCTACCACAACCACAACTCCAGGAATGAAAGTAAAGGCCTCTGTATGGAAGGGGGAAAAGTAATTTAAATGGTACAAAAGACTGGGAAGTATAGAAGGTAAAGAGGAGCACTTACTGCTTGCAATAGGTGACAATGCCACAGTGAGCACACTCCATGGGGCACAGCTACAATAATAAGTCAATGGCCATTAAACAAATTCATACTGAAACTGTATCACTGGGAACATTGTGGAGCAGATCAATAACATCAAAAGGGCAACTGAAAAAAAAATGTACAGGATAGAGTCTGACAGAAGTTAGTAATAATTTTAAGACTGATAGGACTTCAATTAGCTTAGTTGACTGGATGGTTGGTTTGCAATACAGAGTAATGCCAACAGGGTGGGTTCAGTTCATACACTGGCTGAGGTTACCACGAAGGACCCAGCTCCTCAACCTCTCCCTTGCCAGAGCCCTGGCACCCCGCAGATTAAACCAGCATCAGTTATCTCTCTTTAATGAAAGAGCAGCCTGTGTTCAGGTAGGACTGTTGCGAATTTATCTAAGATAGATAATTTAAAGCTATTTTGGTATGAAGATCTATTATGACTGCAGCCAAAGAATTTCATTTTGAAAAAGAATGTGTTTTGTATTTTAGTTTGTTAGGTGGGAAAAATGCCCATTTTGCTTGTGAAGCTAGAAAACTTCAATTGGGCTGCAAAAAGCTGGTTACCTACTTTCTATGGGCAATCAGAACGTGAAAGAGGCAGTGAAACCCTCAAAATCATATAGGAATACAGTATTGCTACTTAGAATTTAAAAATGAAAAGCAGTGACACAATACAGATTTGTCATAATATAGTACTTAAAGCTTTATTAGAAAAGAATACAGCATTACCTTAAGAGAATTTAAAAGCTCATAAGCAAGGACAAGAACGCAACTTCGCAATAATGGAATTTAAAAGCTTGAGGAAAATTTAAACTAAGAGCTAAAACAGCATTAAGATGATGCAAGGTTCCATGCTAGCAGATTACAAACAGTATTAGATAAAGCAAATTTAAAACAACTTCACACACTAAAGTAATGAAAGGTTCAATCACGTTTCCTATAGAAACGCTGTTCTGTGTAATGTGCAAATACGTGATTTTACATCCAGAAGTGTCACTTTTTGATATAACGGTTTCTGTAATGCAGCACACAGAAAACTCTAATTTCACTGCTGATGGAAGTGTTCAAAACAAAAACATGTAAGTAGCAATTTAATCGCCAGTCATTTCAAAAAAGCTAAGGAGTAGTGAAACGATTATCTGAATATCAATCCAATCATCACTAAGTCAAAAATACACCATGGACTTATGACCCAAGTATTTCATAACTCATGCATCTGAAATAAAAGAATTGTCAGAGCGGTACATCAGAATAATGGAATAGAAAATGACCAGATCAGTAAATACAAAGTAAATAACATATTACAATGCTTAACATATAATGCAATCTTCATAGCGCTTGAGTGAGTAGCATTCACAATTCTAAACTAAATGTCCAAGACAGATCCAACAGCATTTTCACTCTTCTGACAGGAGAGTTCAGAAAGGAAAGTTACAAATCCAATATTTTTCAGAACATTCAGATACCTTAATATTTCCTGAAGATGCTATTTAACCAAATTTAGCAAATCTTCAAACCCTGATCACATCTGTAACACTGAGTACCTTGAGCATTGGAATTGTGTGTTTGTTTCATATAAACTTCCTTAGATCTATAATTTATTAAATATAAAAGATAAGTATTTACTCCTTGATGGTTCAAGGATATCCAACATTGAATAACATACATCAGAAATATCTCCATTCAATTCTCAGCTTCTGCAGTCACCTTCTCAACGGGAATAACAGCAGAAACAATATCGTTGGTCTCGGTGTCCTTGAATTAGAGAATGACTAAGAACTCAGCCTTGATTTGCTGTACTGGATATTAAATCCGGAATCTTGGATGATTTTACTGTGAGTAATGACGTCAACTGCAATGTGCAGGTTCAGCTAACTGGCATTCCACAAACATTGCAGTGTATCATATTGGCAGTGGCAGAACAGAAAGTGGGAGACATCGGTAAAGTATCTGGGAAACACAAGAAGGAGGTTCCCCAACTCTGTCTCACAATGGTCATTTGAGATCAAATAAAGTCACTCAGAACTGAAAGACAGTTTGCAGTATATGGGAAATTTGCTCAAGAGGAACTTGTGAAAGTGGCCTGGGAGTGCATCGATTGTAATGAGATCAGTCTGCTGGACATCATAGAATAAGAGTCCCCTGTTCGAGACTGCTAATTGCGTCCAATCAGAGCATCCTGTTGACAGATGAAAAGAGGAATGTCAGAGATACTAACACTGAAAGCTAATTCTGAAGAGGTAGTACTAAAGTCAAGGACTGGTCATGTGTAAATAAAACAAAGTGTGACTTGGTGATGGGGTACTGGTTTCTGGAATTGTTTCAGTGGTAAAGAGGGTAAAGCATGATCCTGATGAAACCTGCTCAAAACAGTTGCCTTTGAATTGGGAAATGCATTTTTTACATCATGCCTTAGTTTGGGAAATTCGTTCGACCCTGCAGTTGAAGACTGGACTCAGTATGTGGAAAGAATGCATTATTTTTTCCAGGCAAATGACATTGTGGCAGACGAAAAGCAAGGAGTAGATTCTCTTGGCAGCCTGTGCACCTGCAGATACTGAAACATTTCAAGAATTGACAGACATTGTTCAAGAACATTTAATGAGCCCAAGCCTCTTAATTCAAAAATGCTATTGTTTTCACTTGGCAATTCGAGAACCAGGGGAATCCATATTAAGATTTTTGACTAGGTTTAAACAACTGGCAGAAGGCTGAGACTTTGGTTTAAACGTTAATGAGATGCTTTAAGACCATTTGGGATGTGGAATTAATGACATAACTATTGCAAAAGTGCTTATTAGCTGAAACCCAACTGAACGTCAAACTGTCAGTACAATTGGTTTTATCATAAGAAAATGCAGCAAGTGCAGCTATCTCAGACTACAAACATATATTGGTGGACACCCAGATTGACCAGGCTTGGTGTACACTACTTGAGTACAGGCAAGTGGGTAGCCTCACTCAGGAGACATCCTGATCAGAGGGACTCTAGATTAGCCCAGCAAAACCCCAAAACAAAGCCAGGCTTCAACGACATGGTTAAAATCTTCTTCAGGATGCTGGCCAGCAAGCCATTGTAGTTGCTGCCAGTATATCGACTTGAGACAACGGAAGAGTCCTATGAGACCTAAATTGAGTAAGATAACTCATAGGTATCCAGGGGAGTTTATACCCTGGAAAGTCTACCTACAGTTGGTTTGGAATTGCTTAGCAACATCCAAATCAGAACCAATCAAAATAAACGTCTAGTTAAACGGTCATCCATTTCTAATGGAGGTTGATACTGGACTGGATCTAGACTGGTATCGCTCTGGATGCCAACCCTTAAGTTTGGCAAGACCTTGGCTATACTGAGAACCTACACTGGGGAACCTTTACAGATTAAGGGTACAACTTTGGTTCCTGTCTCTTATGAAAAGCAGCTGGTTCAATTACCAGTGATTGTAGTAAAAGGTTCGGGCCCAAGTTTGATGGGGCGAAATTGGTTGCAAGAGATTCACTTAGACTGGCTCAACATTTTTCAGTTAGAAAATGGCTAACTGAGTGAAGTCCTAATTAATTACTCTGAAGTCTTCCAAGATGTACAGGTCAGGTGAATTGGCCATGCTAAATTGCCCATACTGTTAGGTGTATTAGTCAGAGGGAAATTGAACTGGGTGGGTTACTCCTCGGTGGGTCAGTGTCGGCTGGTGGGCCGAAGGGCCTGCTTCCACGCTGTAGGGAATCTAATCAATGATCGCGGCTCTGCCAGAGGAGCCAAAGTCACCTTGCATGTTGACCAGGAAGCAATTCCACGATTCTGCAAGACCTGCCCAGTGCCATTTGCCGATGGGCAAAAGTAGAGGCAGCAATCAGAAGGGTGGAAAGTGTAGAAATCATCAAATCAGTCCAATTTGCGAAATGAACAGCAGTGGTCATACCATTTGTGAAGCCTTATGGGTCAGTTTGTCTTTCTGGAGATTTTAAATAAACAGTAAACTGTTTTTTACAGCTAGATAAATAATTGAAGCCTGAGAGGATTTACATGCAAAGCTGACAGGGGGCTGTCCTTCACAAAACTGGACATGTGCCACACTTAGTTGCAATTGCATTTCGCTGAGGATTCCCAGAAGTCTACTACAATTAATACCCATAACAGCTTGGACCAATATATGAGACTGCCATTTGGGGTATCATCAGCCTGTTCCACTTTTCAGTGGACGATGGAGAACATTTTCCAAAAGTCTACCTCAGGTCAACATTTACCTAAATGATGTTCTAATAACAGGGAAAGCCAATAAGGATACACTTGGAGAACTTTGATATACGCCTAAAATTATTTTTCCAAGGTGGATGTATGCCCAATAATAGAAAAATGTATGTTCCAGGCTCCCCAAGTGATCTACTTAGGCTACAGCGTCAACAAGACATGATTAACCCGTTGGAATATAAAGGGAGGACGATCAAAGCTGACCCAGCTCCCAAATCTGTCTAGGAGCTTAGATCATTTCTTTAGTTGGTTAATTATTATGATCTGTTCATACATAACCTGGCCTTCATTCTGGCACCTTTGCATCAACTCCTTAAAAAAGTCAGCCTTGGAAATAGTCACATAGAATTGCCCTAGCTTTCAGTAAAGAAACAACTATCTCAGAATACAACAGGACCTTGATCAGATGGGCCAATAGGTCGAGGAGTGGAGTTTAGTTTAGATAAATATGCATTGTTGTTTTTGGTAAGGCAAACCAGGGCAGGACTTATACATTTAATGGTAGTCCTGGGCAGTGTTGCCGAACAAAGAGACTTATGGGTGCAGATGCATAGTTCCTTGAAAGTGGAGTCGCAGGTAGGCATGCTTGCCTTTATTGGTCATTATGTTGAATATAGAAATTAGGACGTCATGTTATGGCTGTACAGGACATTGGCGAGGCCAGAATACTGCATTCAATTCTGGCCTCCCTGCCATAGGATATTGTTAAATTTGAGAGGATGCAGAAGGGATTTAGCTATAGGGAAAGGTGGAATAGACTGTGGCTTTTTTTCCCCCTAGTGTCAGAGGCTGAGGAGTGATCTTAAAGAAGTTTATAAAATCATAAGTGACATGGATAGCGTGAACAGCCAAAGTCTTTTTTCCCCAGGGTAGGGGAGTCCAAAACTAAAAGGCACAGATTTAAGCTGAGAGGAAAAGATTTCAAGGGACCTAAAGGGCAACATTTTCTCAGAGGGTAATGCATTGATAGAATGAGCTGCCAGAGGAAGTGGTGGTGGTTGATAGAATTCCAACATTTAAAAGGCATCTTGCTGCATACATGAATAGGAAGGTGTTTCAGGGATTTGGTCCAAATGCTGGCAAATGGGACTAGATTAATTTCGGATATCTGGTTGGCATGGACAAGTTGGAATGAAGGATCCATTTCCATACTGTACAACTTTATGACTTTATAAAGAGAACTACAATGAAGTGAGGATGGAGTTAATTAAAATTGAACAAGGCGAATAGGTTAGCAGGAGTGACAGTAAGCAAGCAGATACTCAGGAAGGAATTCATGACTCTCAGCAAAAGTACATCCTGGTATATTCAGTTGAAAGAAAAAGCATAAAAAGGAGGCAAAAGTCAGTGATAGTCCCTCAGACTGCAATCAATTCAGAACCCATCAAAGAAGGACCAAAACAGATGGTAAAGAGAGAAAATAAGCAACAAGGGAAAACTAGTGAGAAATGTTAAAAAGTAACAATCGCTTCTTTAAATATATAAAAAGGAGGAGAGAGGTCAAAGTAAACATAGGCCTCCTAGAAAGTGAATCTGGGGAATCACTATGCGAAAGTAAGAAAAATGGCAGAGGAGTTAAACAGGCATTTTGCATCAGACTTTACTGTGGAAGACACTTTGAGCATCCCGTTAATACTAAAAGAATACAGGGGAGGAATCAAGTACCATCACTAACACTGGAGAAGTAGTATTAGACAAACTAATGGGACTAAAGGCAGACAAGTCTCCTGGTCCTGATGGCTTCCATCCTAGGATCCTAAAAGAGGTAGCTACAGAGATAGTGGATGCATTGGTTTTAATTCCCCAAAATCCTTGGATTCTGGAAAAGTATCAGAGGGTTGAAAAACTGCCAATGTGACACCTCTATTCAAAATTATAGCAGTTCAGGACTACCTGAAAGCATAAGTGCACAAGGGAAAGTTTAGTGTAAGGCAGGTGTGGGAGTGGGTGTAGGAAAACTAGAGGTGCATTACCACATCATTTGCAGCTCATAACGTATCAGATTGCAGTACAATGGTGAACTATGATTTGAGAAATTGCGTAAGGAATAAAAGAAAGTATGATATTGATGCTTCAATAACACCATTGGCTAGGGACTCAGTGATGGATGCTTTAATTATCCCCAGTCTCTTCCATGGGGGTCATCACACGCAACTATATCCATCTCTACCTTTTTTTCTGCCACTGCTGTCTATCGGGGTCATCTTTCTCTGCAAGAGCGAAGAAAGTGTTTGGTTAACATGCTTTTCATAGTTGACAATATACAAGAGCAGAGGTTTGGATGCATTGTGATGACAGGAAACATGAATGCTGACTGTTAGGCATTGTCAATAACTATGTGATTATAGCATTCTGCATTGAGTAGGGAGAGAGTTTACCTGTACTATTAATTAGATATGGCATTTGAAGATGCATTGTTGTCAAAGGTCCAGTTCCAATAGCCTTGAAGGTGTGTCATAGCATTTCTGAACAGTTTGATGAAAATATTTATGCCCCCAATACCTTGGTGTCAAACCCTTGACATTGACTTTCATTACATAAACAGAAAATACTGTAGCATTTGTGGAGAGAAAAACACAGTTAATGTTACCTTCATCACGTCTGTTTTCAGTCTCTGTTTGCAGGATTGCCTCAATATCTCACCTAATCAATTTCAAGTACCATATTTGAAAACACAGAATCTCTCTCTCTATCCTGTTATGCAATTACTAAGCTTTCTTTCTACATCTCAGATTCTTCTCTGCTAATTGAATGAGTTGCCATAGTACCCATTCAAGAAGAGTTGATGGGCTTTATGATACACAGGCTAGCTTTAAAGTGTTGGCCTTGCATGAACTTGGGAATCCTTCTGCGAATGTAGCTCCTGAGAAGTATATTTAATGTTAGACTGCACGGTATTGTCATGGAAATGGATTTTTGTCATGGAGAAACATAAAGGTTGTCTGCTACCTGAATTATTTTCATCAGGTGCGATTTAATACCCATTACCAGGCCTCAATTTCTTTTTAAGCCTATGGACTTTAAAACAAAAAGGAAGTTTATGATAAGGTTTCTAATTCAGTAGAGAACTAACCTGAATATAAAGTACAGAGGTAAACTGGAATAGAAAATAAAAAAGGGTCAGGAAAGTATGTGATAGATTAGCACGTAACTTATACAGCAAGAAACATAAGAGTGGTCAAAGAGAATTTTAGTTATGAGCCAAACAATCTTATTGTGGAGACAGTGGCCATGGTAGAGAAACTAAATAAATACTTAGCACTGGTCATCACAAATAATATTATTGATGTAACAACAAAAGGTGGAAGTAGTGGAAAAGTAGATAAGAGAAGTACTAAAAGATTGGCATTGCTCAAAGTAAAAAAAAAATCATCATGGTGGTGAACAACAGAAATAGCTGGAGAAATAGCTGGTCAGGCAGCATCTATAGAGAAAAAGCACAGTCAACTTTTCAAGTCCAAGTGATCTTCTTTAGAAGAAATTGGTCTGATCAAGGGTCATTGAATCCTGTGTTCTCCCTGCAGATCGGAGTTTTTCCAGTTAGTTGGTTTTTTTTTGTTTCAGAAAAAGTTGCTGGAAAAGCTCAGTGGGTCTGGCAGCATCTGTGGAGAGAAATCAGAGTTGATGTTTCAAGTCTGGTGAGCCCAGAGAGAAAGAAGGACAGTTGGACAAAGGAGCCGATAACGATCTGTCTAGGAGGGTGAATAGCTGTTAATGGAGTTGATTGGTGGCTAACAATAGGCAGTGTGTAATGGCACACTATGTGATAACAAGGCCTGGTGAGAGGGAGTGTGGGGCAAAGACATGGGAAGAGTTCAGGCAGAATGTTGAGTCTAGAGGGCAGAATATGAGATGTTGTTCTGCCAGCTTGCACTAAGCTTTACTGGAACACTGCAGCAAGCTTAAGGCAGATGTTGGCCAGGGAATCAGGTGGTATATTAGAGTGGCAGACAACGGGAAGCTCAGGCTATTTTCTGCAGACAGAATGTGGGTGTTCTGCGAAGCAGTCTTCCAGTCTAGACCTTGTTTCACCAATGTAGAGGAGACCACATTGTGAGCACAGAATGCAGTAGACTAGATTGTGTGAAGTGCAGGTAAAGTGCTGCTTCACCTGGAAGGTATGATTGAGCACTTGGATACGGAGGAGGGGGATAGGTAAATGGGCAGATGTTACAACTTCGGTGGTTGCAGGGGAAAGTGCTGTGGGGGTAGCTGGAAGTGAATGATAGGCGTCCTGGTGGGAACAGTGCCTGCACAAGGTGGACAAGGGAGTGCAGGGGAATATGTGTATGGTGGTATCTCATGGGAGGTGGCAGGAATGGTGGCTAATGATCTTCTAGATGTGGTTGCTGATGGGATGATAGGTAAAGAAATGGGGAACCGTTTTGCTGTTGCGGTGGGGGGGGGGGGGGGGGAAAAAAAAAGAGGTGATGGCGGAAGTGTGGGAGATGGGTCAAACCCGGTTGAAAGCCCTATTCACAGAGCTTTTCCAGCAGCTTCTGTTTTTGTTTCCTCATTAGACAAATGGTGCTGGGGAATTCTCAGTTGAGGAAGAAGGTTGAAATTTCAGAGCCTCTGTCAAAGTTTACCTCATCGAAACATATGCAACGGAGACAGAGGCAGTGGGAGAATGGAATGGAGTCTTTATAGGAAGCAGGGTGGAGGACGTATTGTCCAGGTAGCTGGGGGAGTCAGTGAGTTTATGATGGATATTAGTGGCCAGTTTATCCCCTGAAATGGAAACCGTGATGTCAAGAAAAGAAAGGGAGGAGTCAGAGATAGACTAGGTGAAAGTGAGGGTGGGTGGAAATTGGATGTGAAGTCGATGAACTTTGGATTCTAGACGAGAGTCGGAAGTAGCACTGATGCTATCATTGAAATATCAGAGAAACAGTTGAGTGGGCCTGAATAGGACTGGAACAAGGAATGTGCCACGTATCCCACAAAGAAATGGGCATACCTGGGGCACAAATATGCACCCATGGCCACCTCCCTGACCTGAAGAAAGTGATAGTAATTAAAAGAGGTTGTTCAGAGTGAGGTCAAGCTTGACCAAGGGGAGTAGGGTGGTGGTGGGTGGGAAAGGTTCTTGCTTTTGCTCCAGGAAGAAGCAAAGAGCCCTGAGACCATTCTGATGGGAGATGGATGTGTGAAGGGATTGCACGTCCATAGTAAAGAGAAGGTGGTTCGAACTTACAAACTGGAAATTCCAAAATTGACATAAAAAGTCAGATGATTCACGGATGTAAGTGGGCCAGGACTGGACTAGGGGAGAAAAGACTGAGTCAAGGTAGGAAAAGAAGAGGTAGGCTTGCTGCAGTGTTCCAGTTAAGCTTAGCGCAAGCTAGAAGGAAAACACCACATTTTCCACTTGGGGCCCTTGCAGCCTTCTGGACCCAATATAGAGTTCAATAATTTTAGGGCCAGAACTCTCCCATGTCCTAACCAGACACACCAGGCCTTGTTTTCATAGTCTGCCATTACATATTACCTATTGTTAGCCACTATAACAGCCTCCATTTACAGCTATTCACTCTCGTAGCCAGATCGTTATCCACTCCTTTGTCTGCCCAGAAGTTCTTTCCCTTTGGGCTCTATCCCCATCTATTTGTTTACTGCTTACACCACCCCCGCAACTTCTGCATGTAAAGCGACATTTTCCTAGCTACCATCAGTTCTGAGGAAGAGTCACCAGACCAGAAATGTCAACTCTGATTTCTCTTCACAGATGCTGCCAGACCTGCTGAGCTTTTCCAGCAATTTCTGTTTTTGTTTCTGATTTACAGCAACCACATTTCTTTCAGGTTTTATTTTGTCTAATAAGGAAATGTGGGTTGGCTTGGCTTTTATTCAATGGGATTTCAGACCAAGAGGCAACTTGATTAAAACATACAAGATCCTGAAAGGTCTTGACAGAGTAGATGTACAGATGTCTCCTTTTATGGGGGAATCCAAAACTAGGAGTCACTGTTTAAATGTAAGAGATCGACCATTTAAAACCGAGGTGAAGCTTCTTTTCAGAGGCATGAATCTTCGGAGAGGCAATGAAAGCAAAGTCCTTAAATACTTTTAAGCCAGAGGTAGATAGATTCTTGTTAAGTAAGAAGGTGAAAGACTGTTAGGGATAGGCTGGAAATGTGGATTTAAGATTACATCAGATCAGCTATGATCTTTTTCTATGGTAGCTTAAGAGGCTGAATGGGCTACTCATGCTCCTGTGTATAGCCCAGGCAACCTGATGCCTGGCGGAAAAACACCTCATCTTCCTCCTTGGGTCTTCCAACCACACCGCATCAATGTCGACTGCACCAGTTTCCTCATATCCCCTCCCCCCTCCTCATCCCAGATCTAACCATCCAACTTGGCACCATCCTCTTGAACTATCCCACCTGTCCATCTTCCTTCCCAACTATCTGCTGCACCCACCCCTCCACTTATCACCATCAAACCTATCTGCATCTACCTATTGCCTTCCCAGCTACCTCACCCCCACCTCCTATTTATCTCACAGCTTTCTTCCCCCGCCCACATTCCTGATGAAGGGCTTATGCCCGAAACATTCATTCTTCTGCTCCTCGAATGCTGTCTGACCTGCTGCGCTTTTCCAGCTCCACATTTTGAAACTGAAAGAAACAGGATAGAACTTGCAGAGGTTCTCACCAGAATATTCCAGTTCTCCTTAGATATAGAGAAGGTGCCAGAAGACTGGTGTTAAAAAATTTACATAATTTGTCAAAACATGGGAAGGGAATAGACCTGTAACGTGAGGGCTCATCAGCTTAACATAGAAACTTACAATAAAATAAATCTCAGAAATGACTGCAAAATTTTCAAGGAGAACATGGCAATTGGCAAAAGAACCAAAGAAGGAACTAAGGAAACAAAGAAATTGCTAGACAAACTCAGCATGTCTGGCAGCATCTGTGGATAGAAAAAAAATGTGGAGAGAAAACCTGCTGAATTTGTCCAGCAATTTGTTTTTGTTTCAGCATCTGCAAATTTCAAAAAATTACGGCACTGAAGGAAGTTCTTCTTAACCAAGTTAACAATTGTCATTGAAAACAGAAAGTGCTGGAGATCACAGCAAGTCAGGCAGAATCCATGGAGAGAAGGAGATAGTGAGAATTGCAGGTGCTGGAGAGTCAGAGTTGATAAAGTGTAGCATTGGACAATGCACAGCATGTCAGGCAGTATCGGAGGAGCAGGAGAGTCAACATTTCTGCAGGACTCTTCTTCAAGATTGGGGAGAGGGAGGGGGGCTGAGAAATAAATAGGAGAGTGGGGGTGTGGCTGGTGAAAAGGTAGGTGGGATTACAATAGGTAGAGGCAAGTAGAAGGTGATTGTAATAGGTTGGTAGCAATGGGAAGTAAGATGGACAGGTGGGTCAGGTCAGGAGGGTGGTGCTGAGTCACAGGGTTGGATCTGGGATGGAGTGGGGGGTGGTGGGGAGATTTGGAAACTGGTGAATTCAATGTTGAGGTTGTGTGGTTGTAGGCTCCCAAGGCAGAGGATGACGTGTTCTTCCTCGAGTTTGTGGGTGGTCTTGTTTAGGTGGTGGAGGCTCACAATGGACAGGTCATCAGGATGCAGGAGGAAGAGTTGAAATGGTTGGCCACCAAAAGGTGGGGGTTTAAACGGTGCTGTTGAAGCATGTGTTCCCTGAAACATTCTGAGAGTTTGCACTTGGTCTCTCCAATGTGGAGGAGACCACAAAAGAGAACGAATAATGCAGTAAATGAAGTTTGAGGATATGCAAGTAAACCTCTGCCAGATTTGGAATAATCCTTTGGGGCCTTGGAAGGACATGAAGGAGTAGGGGTGGGCGCAGGTTTATCACCTCTTGCGGCAGCTGGGGAAGCTACCAGGTGTGGAGAGGGGTTTGGTGCGGAACGTGGACCTAAGGAGGGAGTCGTGGTTGGAACGGTCCCTATGGAACGCAGGTAGGGGTGGGAGGGAAATAGTTTGTGATGTGGACTGACTTTAGGTGGTAAAAATGGCAGAGGATGATGCATTGGATTTGGAGATAAGTGGGGTTCGAGGGCCGAGGGAAACGGAGGAGACATGATCGAGGACACTGTGATCATGGGGGAGGAAAAATTGCAGTCCTTGGAGAGGACATCTGGGATATCCTGCAGTGGAATTGCTTGTCCTGGGAGCAAATATAGCAGAGGCAAAGAAACTGGGAGTAGGGGATCGCATTTTTACAGGAGAGGAGATGGGAGGAGGTGTAGTCAAGGTAGCTGTGGATGTCAGTGCGTTTGAAATAGATGTTAGTGTTGAGTCTGTCACCGGAGACGAGAGGTCAGGAAGGGAGGGAGGTGTCGCAGATGGTCCAGGTGAATTTGAGATCAGGGTGGAAGGTGTTAGTATATGTGTTCAAGCCTTTCACCACCTAGTCAGTCTGCACCACTAAAACTATTTCCCTCTCCACCCCTACCTGCATTCCATAGGGACTGTTCTCTCCACGACTCCCTCCTTCAGTCCAAACCCCTCTCCACACCTGGCAGCTTCCCCAGCTGCCGCAAGAGGTGCAAAACCTGCACCCACACCTACCCACTCATGTCTGTCCAAAGCCCCAAAGGATTACTGTTCTCTATGTGGTCTCCTCCAACTGTTCAACTCCCGTGGGAGCACAAGGCAGCGCCAATATAGTCATCGATGTAGCAGAGGAAAAGATAGGGAATGGTGCTTTGGAAGAGGGATTGGTCTAAATATCCTACAAAGAGGCAGGCATATCTGGGATCCATGCAGGTACCCATAGCCACCCCTCTGGTTTGTAGAAAGTGGGAGGATTCAAAAGGAGAAATTGTTAAAGGTGAGGACCAGTTGCACAAATCAAATCTAAGTTGTGGTGGAGGGGGACTGGCTGGGTCGGTGGGAGAGGAACAAACTGAGGGCTTTTTGGCCTTCCTCATGGGTAATACAGGTGTAGATGGACCGACGTCCATAGCGAAGATGAGGTTTTGGGGACCAAAGAGTAAAAGTCATGGAGGTGGTACAGAGCGTGGACGATGTCTCGAACATATGTGGGGAGTTCCTGGACCAAGGGGGACAGGACAAATTTGAGATAAGCAGAGATGAATTCAATGGGGCAGGAGCAGACAGAGACAGATACAATTAGTCAACCAGAGCAGTCAGGTTTGTGGATTTTGGGTAAGAGATAGAATCAGGTAATGCAGGTTGGGGAACTGAGGTTGGAGGCTGTGGATGGGAGATAACCTGAGGTAATAAGATTGTGAATGGTCTAGGAGATGATGGCTTGGTCATGAGATGTGGGGTTGTGATCATGGGGGTAGTAGGAGGTGGTGTCAGCGAGTTGGCATCTGGCCTCAGCAATGTAAAGGTCGATGCATCATACTGCCATCTTGCCTCCCTTGTCAGTTCCATTCATGGAGAGAAATAAGCTCGAAACGTCAAATCTCCTGCTACTTGGATGCTGCCTGACCGGCTGTGCTTTTCCAGCACCACACTCTTAGACTCTAGCCTCCAACACCTGCAGTCCTCACTTCCTCCGCTGTGATCTCCAACATTGTTTTTTGCTTTTAGGATATAGATTCCAGCAGCTGCAGTAATTTACGTAGTGTAACAATTGCTACGATCTGGAATGGCCCGTTTGGAATAATGTGCAGATTCAATGATAACTTACAAGATGCAGTTATGGGAAGAGAGGAAACTGAATGCGATAAGAAAAATAGCAGATGAGAGGGTTCAGTTGGAAAGTTGATTCCAAGAGACAGTTCGAACAGCCTGGTTCGACAACACCATTATGTAACTTTCGATCACCTCTAGATGCATTACAAAATCTGCGTTACTTCCTCTTCGTGAGCGCCCAGGGTTAAGAAGTTAGGTTTTAAGTCCTTTGCAGCTTAGACAGTCCGTTGAATCATGAAACATTAAAGATAAAAGTTTGAGAATGAAAGCACGCAAAAGGCAATTCTCGTGTTACATGACTCAGCAGACTCTTTTAAATAAAAACGCAAGCTCCGAGCATTGCGCAACCGGGGGCACTCTACTGGATTTTACCTGATCACACAGTAAAAAGGCACTTTGTTACTCACAGGCATGACTCCAGTCTGGATCCAGAAGCAAGTGGAATATAGGACCATATTGATGTGAGCTATCAGGATGACGAAGCCCGAATTGCCGTCTTGTTTTGTACCTGCCATGGTTTCCAAGTACAGTCAGGACTCCCTATCTGTGTCGTGCAGGTTCACACCGCAGTCTCCTGTGCCTCTGTTATCAGCCTGACTGAATGTACATTTAACCCAGAGTGGGCGAGCGTCCCTGCACCGGCACTAAGCACCGGTTGGCCAGCGGGACTCCCAGACAACCGTACACACAGCAGAGGGGCGGGTACTGACCATCCCACAGGGCGGACAAGCCGGAGATTTACACAGCGCCTCAATGCCGCTGCTCTGTCATACCCGCCAATGGCCAACGTTAATATGTAATATTGAGCGGCCGTGCGAGAAATCCCGCCTCTCCCTCTCACGCTGATTGGAGTAAACCCATTCCCCGGCTCGAGCATCACCGTCGCCGGTTGCTGTCATGGAGATGGTTTGCACGGTATGATGGGAGTTGTAGTTCTTGAGGATGAAGCCGAGCCCGCGCGACGACAGTTCCCAGCACGCACCGCGGGGTAGCGGTGAGCTTGTGTCAGGGAGTGGGCCTGGAGTGAGTCGGAGGCAGAGACCCGCGCAGGATCTGGGAAATTAGGCTATTGTCGAGACCAGAGGGATATGGACTCGGAGTCCCAACTCAATCAACAAAGAACCGCTGTCCTTTTGGAGCTAAACAATATCTTGACCACTACTCGGAATTTGTGAGTAATGCGGAGTTGGTGAGAGATGCTGTAGTTGATTACAGTACATAGTGCGCCATCTTTACATTGAGATAGTGAATGTTCCATTAAACAAACCAGTTTGAAAATTAACGTAGAAAATCGCTTGTTATAATTTACTATCGAGATAATTACATTCCAACATGAAAGTCTTCAGGCTACCTTCGTCTTTGATCATTTGTGCCATCGCTCGCAACAGAGCCTAAAAGTAAGCATTAGCAGAACATGCCTAAGAAGGTGGAACAGAACTGTGTTTTTTTTGTCACTTGAACCAGTTCTGCCATTCAATAACATCTTGTTGATCTCACTGCTGTCAACTTCACTTTCCTGCCCATAATTCCACGATTCCCTTTAGAATACTCATCTGTCCACTTCAGCCTCAGTACTCAGTTACCTGGCCTCCATTGCTCTCTTGCATAGAAAAATCCAAAGATGAATAAGCTTCATCCCTCCTTTCCAGTTTCTTCCTGTCAGCATTCACTCAGTCATGCCCCCTCAGAGTCTTCAAGTGTTTAAATAAAATTGCCAATATCTAAAGGTCCAAGTTCTCCACCATTCTGCCAAAGAACCCTTTCATTCCCAGGAATCAATCCCTGCTGCGCAAACTCAAAGCCGAATGCAGAGCTGTCACAATGTGACCTGCCCTGTGATCTTCAAAATGCCTGCTACTCCTTTAATGGATAATTAAGCCCATTATAGGCAGAATTTTATCAGACTATGACAAAATGATTGACAGAATCAGGTGAGATTTTGACTGAGGTCTGTTTCAACATTAAGATGATCTCACTGCATCTAGTAAGCTTTTGTCAAACAACATGGTGAAATTTTCATGAGGCAAACATGAGCTCCAATTGACACTCATTACTTTTAAATGACTTTTTGATACTATGACTTACAATATTACCAAACTTAGCATATAGATTAGCTATCAGGAAAAGTTGATATGGAAAGTACAGCAGGGTTTGGTGGCTTCAATTCATCACTTGCTCCAAAAGACCTATATCCTGCCTGTGGAAAAACTGTACAGCTGGACACAAACCACCAACACCACCCTTATGTACCCTTCCACCACAGTCAAAGGCACTTGACCTTCAGTGTACCATTGCCACTATCCTGGCATTCTTAAATGCACTAGCAGTGCATCTTCAAAGGAGAAAGTGAGGACTGCAGATGCTGGAGATCAGGGCTGAAAATGTGTTGCTGGAAAAGCGCAGCAGGTCAGACAGCATCCAAGGAACAGGAGAATCGACGTTTCGGGCATAAGCCCTTCTTCAGGAATGAGGAAAGTGTGTCCAGCAGGCTAAGATAAAAGGTAGGGAGGAGGGACTTGGGGGAGGGGCGTTGGAAATGCGATAGGTGGAGGGAGGTCAAGGTGAGGGTGATAGGCCGGAGTGGGGTGGGGGCGGAGAGGTCAGGAAGA
>NC_057725.1:52101183-52104404 GCF_004010195.1 Chiloscyllium plagiosum | reverse complement strand
ATGGTGAAAATAAGGCGTTGGGGACCGGGGAAGCGAAAATCATGGAGCAGGTGGAGGGCATGGGTGGTGTCCCAAACGTAGGTGGGGCGTTCTTGGACTAAGGGGGACAGGACCGTGTCGAGGTATGCAGAGATGAGTTCGGTGGGGCAGGAGCAGGCTGAGATAATGGGTCGGCCGGGGCTGTCAGGTTTGTGGATTTTGGGCAGGAGGTAGAAATGGGTGGTGTGGGGTTGTGGGACTATGAGATTGGAGGCGGTGGATGGGAGATCCCCTGAGGTGACGAGGTTCTGGATGGTCTGGGAGATGATGGTTTGGTGGTGGGAGGTGGGGTCATGGTCAAGGGGGCAGTAGAAGGAGGTGTCCGTGAGCTGACCTTTAGCCTCAGCGGTGTAAAGGTCGGTGTGCCAAACTACTACCGCGCCTCCCTTGTCTGCTGGTTTGATAGTGAGGTTGGGGTTGGAACGGAGGGAGTGGAGGGCTGCACGTTCCCAGGGTGAGAGGTTGGAGTGGGTGAGAGGGGTGGAGAAGTTGAGGCGGTTAATGTCACGGCGGCAGTTGGCTATGAAGAAATCGAGGGCGGGTAAGAGGCCAGCACGGGGTGTCCAGGTGGATGAGGTGTGTTGGAGGCGGGAGAAGCGGTCGTCAGAGAGTGGGCGAGAATCCTGTTTGAAGAAGTAGGCACGGAGGCGAAGGCGGCAGAAGAATTGTTCGATGTCATGCCGCATCGATGTCACATCTTCAAAGGCAGGTTTGTCTAGCAGGACACACTGACAGCACTGTATGTCTGCATTGGATGCAGGTATTGCAGAGGGACAGGAACCCATTCCGTGGTGTGGACCAAGCTACTTACCGTGGCTGGTCCATTGCTTCCTTCACATGCACTCACCTGGTCCCTACTGGAATTCCTCATCTTGCCCTGCAATGCCTTGTATTGACAGCTGATACAGTCTCGCAACCAGTCAGATGGCCATGCTGTGCAGCAGTCCTCAGTCAAGGCTGTCTGCTAAGTGTGAGGTAGCAGAGAACAGAGCACTACACTTCCTCTGTCAGAACACTTTCTTGCGGCACTGTAGTCAGTCCGTCTTATCTCAGAGATGGCACTGGCCCATGTGATCTCCAACCAGTCTGGTGTGGTAGTGTGGCCTCTCCTACTGGTCTTCAGGGAAGAGGATTTCTTTCCTCTTCACCATTCAGATCCCACAAATGAATTTTTTAAAAAAACTTGGATGCTCGTGATTTGTACACAATGACCTCACAGATCCCTCTGTGGTGCACTTTTTTGCAATCTGCTTTTCCTTGTTTAAATAATAGTCCGTACTTATATTCTTCCTGCCAAAGTACATAACCTCAAGTTTTGCAACATTATGTTCCATCTTCCAAGTTTTCACCCACTCACTTAGCTTGGCTGTATCCCTCTGTCGACTCCTTGCATCATCTTAACTAATTGCTTTCCCAACTACTTTTCAGTCATCTGCAAACTCGATAGTACCTTCAATTCTGCACCCAAGACAATATATATTGTAAATAATTATGGCTCTATCATTGATCCCTGTGGCACTCCATTAGTTGCCATCCTTAAAATGCCCCTGTCATCACAATTATATTTTCTATCAGCTTAGGCCCGAAGCGTTGATTCTCCTGCTCCTCAGATGCTACCTGACCTGCTGTGCTTTTCCAGCACCACACTCTCAACTCTGATCTCCAGCATCTGCAGTCCTCACTTTCTCCTAACTCTCTAATCATGCTTAATATACTACCCGCAACACCATGAGCTCTTACCTTAAGTAATCTTACTTGCGATATCTTTTGGAAATCCAAATAAATTACGCCTTCTGGTTCACCTTTATCTATCCTCTATTATGTCCTCAAAGAATTGTAATGAATTTATCAGGCATGATTTCCTTTTTCTGAAATGTTTTCAGAGCAGTAAGACTGTGCTATTTCCTGGGTCTGTAGATTAAGATGCAGAGTTGGCCTTTAGTAGAGCGATGTGCTCTTCCTGTTGGATGTGGAAGATTAGGGTTAATTTCAGTGTTCTTGATGATTATGTTTGGAGGAAGTGGGTTTGATTGCAAATTCTATCTGATCGCATGGATCTGTTGAAGCAGCAGCAGCAGGTGGCAATGACGAATTTACAGGAACCGGGGGGATGCGATGGATGGCAGTTTCAGGAAGGTTGATAACTGCAGATGTAGTCAGGTAGATGGGTTACGTTTGGGAAAATCAGGGCAGGATATATATGCTTAATGGTAGAGACCTGCGGAGTGTTGCTGAGCAAAAAGACCTTAGGTTCATAGTTTCTTGAAGGTGGAGTTGCAGCTTGACAGGCTAGTGAAGAAGACTTTGGTTTCATTTGACTTTATTGGTCAGTGCATTGAGTATAGGAGTTGGGATGTATGTTACGGCAGTTAGGTCACTTTTGGAATATTGTATTCAAATCTGGTCTCCCTGCTATGGGAAAGATGTTGGTAAACCTGAAAGGGTGCAGAAAAGTGTTACAAGGATGTTGCCAGGGCTGAAGTGTTTGAGCGAGAGGGAAACGTTAAATAGGCTCGGGCTATTTTCCCTGGTGTCTTTATTTTAGATTTTCAGCATTTGCAGTACTTTGTTCTTTCTAATATATAAGCTGCCTGAATGAAAAAGTCATGATTCGGAGATGCAGGTGTTGGACTGGGGTGTACAAAGTTAAAAATCACACAACACCAGGTTATAGTCCAATAGGTTTAATTGGAAGCACACTAGCTTTCGGAGCGACGCTCCTTCATCAGGTGATTGTGGAGGGCTCGATCGTAACACAGAATTTATAGCAAAAATTTGCAGTGTGATGTAACTGAAATTATACATTGAAGAATTGATTGTCTGTTAAGCCTTTCATCTGTTAGAATACAGTGATAGTTTCACTTCTTTCATGTGTAAATCACAAAACCCTTTTTTTTAAAGTTGCATTCTCGGGTTAGCTGTTAACAATGGTGATAGCTAGACAATAATGTTGAAGGTGTTAGCCCCCTGTTTCTCTGTCTATGACCTGATGTTTAGATTGATTATAATCTAAAAAGTGAGATAACAGAGTATTACATAAATTCATGCAGTTTTTGAGATTAGAGTTCTACATGAATGTATGTGGTTTTTCAGCAAAGTGCAATGTAACTCTGAACGTACCAAAGAAAATTCACCACACACAATATATATGTGTGCATGTGGGTCTTTGTCTGTCTCTGTGT
>NC_057725.1:52076236-52100467 GCF_004010195.1 Chiloscyllium plagiosum | reverse complement strand
ACACTAGCTTTCGGAGCGACGTTCCTTCATCAGGTGATTGTGGAGGGCTCGATCGTAACACAGAATTTATAGAAAAAATTTGGAGTGTGATGTAACTGAAATTATACATATTCTTCAATGTATAATTTCAGTTACATCACACTGCAAATTTTTGCTATAAATTCTGTGTTACGATCGAGCCCTCCACAATCACCTGATGAAGGAGCGTCGCTCCGAAAGCTAGTGTGCTTCCAATTAAACCTGTTGGACTATAACCTAGTGTTGTGTGATTTTTAACTAAATGAAAAAGTGTGTCTATAAATTTGAATAACATTAAAACTTGAGCCAATATACGTTGGTATTCTGCTGTTGGCATTCTACTAGAAACTAATCATTTATCGTGAGCACTTGGCACAAAATTATGGTTTATACATGAGATCACAATCCAAAAGATCTTTTTCAGAGATGAACATGCTAAAGGTTATGTGTATTTGTCACTACTGGCATAAAAAGATTAAATCCTTCCAGGGAAAATTGGACAAAGCCAAATAGTTCCTTGAAAGTAGAGTCGCAGGTAGCATAGGATAGTGAAGAAGGTGTTTGGTATGCATTCCTTTATTGGTCAGAGTATTGAGTACAGGGGTTAGGAGGTCATTTTGCAGCTATACATGACATTGGTTAGGCCACTTTTGGAATATTATATGCAATTCTGATCTCCTTTCTAAAGGGAGGATGTTGTGAAACTTGAAAGGGTTCAGAAAAGATTTGCAAGGATGTTGCCAGGGTTGGAGGATTTGAGCTATATGGAAAGTTTGAACAGGCTGGGGCTATTTTCCATGGAGCATCAGAGGCTGAGGGGTGACCTTATAGAGGTTTACAAAATTATGAGGGGCATGGATAAAATAAATAGACAAAGTCTTTTCCCTGGGGAAGCGGAGTCCAGAACTAGAGGGCATAGGTTTAGGGTGAAAGGGGAAAGATATAAAAGAGACCTAAGGGGTAACATTTTCATGCAGAGGGTGGTACGTGTATGGAATGAGCTGCCATAGGACGTGGTGGAGGCTGGTACAATTGCAACATTTAAAAGGCATCTGGATGCTTATATGAATAGGAAGGGTTTGGAGGGATATGGGCCGGGTGCTGGCAGTAGATGAAATTAGGTTGGAATATCTGGTCGGCATGGACGAGTTGGACCGAAGGGTCTGTTTCCGTGCTGTACATCTGTGACTGTAAAACAACAACAAAATGCACCATGTTCAGTTCTGATAAGATCATCAATCTGGCTCCACAGATGGTGTCAGAACTGCTGAGTACTTTATTTCCAGTACTTTCTGTTTTTGTTTAAGAAATTGCCCTACTTTATTTGTATTCCAAACCACTTGGCAACAAACTACTTTGCAATGAATTAAGTATTATGTATTGGAAAACAAACAACTGAGATAAGTGACTAAATAATTGATTGTTGATTGTGTTCATTGAGGAGGATGCAAATGCCTAGTTTCTGGTGCAGCTCTGCTTGGAATAGTGTCTTAGATTCTTTAATATGTGCCAGAAATGTTGGTTCAGCAGGGTATTTTGATGTTTGAAACTGCAAAGAGCAATAGAAAATAGGAAGTTCAAAACACAAATTCTTCCTAAATCTAAAATTTGAGAGATATTGTGCGGCTGATTAAAAACAATTAAAGTGCTAAGTTTAGTGCTTCTGATGTTTTCTTTCGACAGGGTGTGTGAGCTTAGAACTCTGGTAGCTTTGACAGACCGGGAAGGAGGAAAATTGATTCAGTCTCAGAATAAGGTAAGCCTTGATCAGTAGTTTTCCCTTTTATCTATTTATAGATACTAGAGGGAATTATGTGGCAGCACCTTATCTATCCTGAAATTAACTGGCTGTGTTTAGATTAGGTTAGATTAGATTCCCTACAGTGTGGAAACAGGTCCTTTGGCCCAACAAGTCCACACCGACTTTCCAAAGAGTAACCTACCGAGACCCATTTCCCTCTGACTTATGTACCTAACACTAAGGGCAATTTAGCATGGCCAATTCACCTGACCTTTACATCTTTGGACTGTGGGATGAAATCGGAGCATCCGGAGGAAACCCACGCAAACACGGGGAGAATGTGCAAACTCCATGCAGACGGTCGCCTGAGGCTGGAATCGAACCTGGGTGCTGATGCTCTTTAGGAATTACAGCTTTTCACTCACTCAACAATAGGTATAGAATAATGTAATTCCATGAAAGTGCTGTTAGTATAAGACATCTTTACATAGATCCATTTATCAAAACTATAATACAACACCATCTGATCCAACAAAAATTAATTTTTCTTTCCAAATTTTTTGCCAGACTCCTACAGCATAATCCTTGATTTATCAGATTGTCAAAAATACTTTAATTCTAGTAATGTGGAGGATATATTCTGGGAGTATAAATCATTTCCACTCGTCAATTAATGGAATACTGTTTTTAGTAAATGTAACAGATATGATATTGTACCAGTTTTAAGTACCATGATCTACCAATCCTTCGAGATGGTAGTAGGTTTGGAAAGTGCTGTCTGAAATGCCTTACTGTGCGTCAGTAGTGAAGGGAATGAATGTTTAACAAGGTGCAATTGAAGCAAGCAAGCTGCTTTTACCTAGATAGTGTCAAGCGTCTTAAGTATTGTTGCAGGCAAGAGGGGATCATTCCATCATATCCCTGACATGTGCCTTGTGGATGATGGACAGGCTTTGGAGAGTCAGGAGGTGAATTATTCATTGCAGAATTCCTGGCATCTGACCTGCTCTTGTAGTCTCAGTATTTGTAAGGCTAGTCCATTGCAGTCTCTGGTCCATGGTAAGCCTCCAGGAAGTTGTTGGTGAGGGAATCAGTGATGGTAATACCATTGAATGTCAAGGAGTGATGGTTAGATTCTCTTGTTGCGGATGGCAATGCCGGGGTACATGTGTGTCATGAATGTTACTTGCCACTTGGCATCTCAAGCCTGGATTTGTTCAGGTCTTTCTGTATTTGGACATAGCTTCAGTACCTGAGGAGTTGCAAATCTGCTGAATATAGTGCCACCATGAGTGAACTTCTCCACTTTTGACTTTATTATGGAGGGAAGGTCATTAAGCTGAGATGGCTGGGCCTAAAACACTACCCTGAGTAACTCCTACAAAGATATTGTGGAGCTCAGATGACGGGCCTCCAACAACCACATAAATATCTTCCTTTAGGCTCATATGACTCTAACCAATAGACAGCCCCTCCGAATTTCCATTGATTCTTTATTTTACGAGGACTCCTTGATGCCACACTTGGTCAACTGTGGATTTGGCATCAAGGGATCTCTCCTCTGTAGTTCAGCTCTTTTGTCCATGTTTGAATCAAAGCTGTAATGAATCAGGAGCTGAGTGGTCCTGGAAAAACTTAAATGAATTTTCATTGAACAGGTTTTTGTGAAACTGCTTGACAGCACTATTGAAACCCCTTATATCGCTTTACTGATGAACATGAGCAAATAGATGGATCAGTAATTGACAGATTTGGATTTGTCCTTTTTTGCATCTTGTGTGTTTGGGCAATTTTCTACATTATCTGATAGATACAGCCATTGTAGCTGTAGTGGAACAACTTGGATATGGATGTACCAAGTTCTGGAACTGTTAATGCTGGAATGTTGTCATTGAGAATAAGGATATTGTGAAACTTCCTCTTCCAATGAGCTGTTAAATTGTTCACCTCTATTCATAACTGGATGTGGTCCTGCACGGTCCGTTGAACCAGGGTTGATGCCCTGGATAATGGAAGATATATTGGACCATGAGGTTGTAGGTTGCGTTGAAGTATAATCTGCTGTGGCTGATGGCCCACAGTTCCTTGTAATTGTCCAGTCCTGAGTCTTTAGATCTGTCCGTGGCCATTTAGCATGGCAGATGGAAGCTACCTAAATGGGACTTTGACTCCATGAGGGCTGTACCGTGGTCACTCCTTCCAGTACTATCACAGACAGATGCGTCTGCAACAACCAGATTGGTGAGAGTGAAGTCAAGTACTTTCTGTCTTTTGGTTCCTTCTCTCATCCTCTTGTGTGTGTTCTCGTTCTCTCATTTTCTCTCGTTCTCTTGTTTTTTTCTTGTTCTCTCATTTTCTTTCTCTCTCTCTCGTTCTCTCTGTCTTGTTCTCTCTCTCTCTCTCCCTCTCTCTCTCTCTCCCTCTCTCTCTCTCCCTCTCTCTCTGTGTCTTCCTCTCTCTCTCGCTCTCTCACTCGTGTTCTCTCGCTCTCTCACTCGTGTTCTCTCGCTCTCTCACTCGTGTTCTCTCGCTCTCTCACTCGTGTTCTCTCGCTCTCTCACTCGTGTTCTCTCGCTCTCTCACTCGTGTTCTCTCGCTCTCTCACTCGTGTTCTCTCGCTCTCTCACTCGTGTTCTCTCGCTCTCTCACTCGTGTTCTCTCGCTCTCTCACTCGTGTTCTCTCGCTCTCTCACTCGTGTTCTCTCGCTCTCTCACTCGTGTTCTCTCGCTCTCTCACTCGTGTTCTCTCGCTCTCTCACTCGTGTTCTCTCGCTCTCTCACTCGTGTTCTCTCGCTCTCTCACTCGTGTTCTCTCGCTCTCTCACTCGTGTTCTCTCGCTCTCTCACTCGTGTTCTCTCGCTCTCTCACTCGTGTTCTCTCGCTCTCTCACTCGTGTTCTCTCGCTCTCTCACTCGTGTTCTCTCGCTCTCTCACTCGTGTTCTCTCGCTCTCTCACTCGTGTTCTCTCGCTCTCTCACTCGTGTTCTCTCGCTCTCTCACTCGTGTTCTCTCGCTCTCTCACTCGTGTTCTCTCGCTCTCTCACTCGTGTTCTCTCGCTCTCTCACTCGTGTTCTCTCGCTCTCTCACTCGTGTTCTCTCGCTCTCTCACTCGTGTTCTCTCGCTCTCTCACTCGTGTTCTCTCGCTCTCTCACTCGTGTTCTCTCGCTCTCTCACTCGTGTTCTCTCGCTCTCTCACTCGTGTTCTCTCGCTCTCTCACTCGTGTTCTCTCGCTCTCTCACTCGTGTTCTCTCGCTCTCTCACTCGTGTTCTCTCGCTCTCTCACTCGTGTTCTCTCGCTCTCTCACTCGTGTTCTCTCGCTCTCTCACTCGTGTTCTCTCGCTCTCTCACTCGTGTTCTCTCGCTCTCTCACTCGTGTTCTCTCGCTCTCTCACTCGTGTTCTCTCGCTCTCTCACTCGTGTTCTCTCGCTCTCTCACTCGTGTTCTCTCGCTCTCTCACTCGTGTTCTCTCGCTCTCTCACTCGTGTTCTCTCGCTCTCTCACTCGTGTTCTCTCGCTCTCTCACTCGTGTTCTCTCGCTCTCTCACTCGTGTTCTCTCGCTCTCTCACTCGTGTTCTCTCGCTCTCTCACTCGTGTTCTCTCGCTCTCTCACTCGTGTTCTCTCGCTCTCTCACTCGTGTTCTCTCGCTCTCTCACTCGTGTTCTCTCGCTCTCTCACTCGTGTTCTCTCGCTCTCTCACTCGTGTTCTCTCGCTCTCTCACTCGTGTTCTCTCGCTCTCTCACTCGTGTTCTCTCGCTCTCTCACTCGTGTTCTCTCGCTCTCTCACTCGTGTTCTCTCGCTCTCTCACTCGTGTTCTCTCGCTCTCTCACTCGTGTTCTCTCGCTCTCTCACTCGTGTTCTCTCGCTCTCTCACTCGTGTTCTCTCGCTCTCTCACTCGTGTTCTCTCGCTCTCTCACTCGTGTTCTCTCGCTCTCTCACTCGTGTTCTCTCGCTCTCTCACTCGTGTTCTCTCGCTCTCTCACTCGTGTTCTCTCGCTCTCTCACTCGTGTTCTCTCGCTCTCTCACTCGTGTTCTCTCGCTCTCTCACTCGTGTTCTCTCGCTCTCTCACTCGTGTTCTCTCGCTCTCTCACTCGTGTTCTCTCGCTCTCTCACTCGTGTTCTCTCGCTCTCTCACTCGTGTTCTCTCGCTCTCTCACTCGTGTTCTCTCGCTCTCTCTCTCGTGTTCTCTCGCTCTCTCACTCGTGTTCGCTCGCTCTCTCACTCGTGTTCGCTCGCTCTCTCACTCGTGTTCGCTCGCTCTCTCACTCGTGTTCGCTCGCTCTCTCACTCGTGTTCGCTCGCTCTCTCACTCGTGTTCGCTCGCTCTCTCACTCGTGTTCGCTCGCTCTCTCACTCGTGTTCGCTCGCTCTCTCACTCGTGTTCGCTCGCTCTCTCACTCGTGTTCGCTCGCTCTCTCACTCGTGTTCGCTCGCTCTCTCACTCGTGTTCGCTCGCTCTCTCACTCGTGTTCGCTCGCTCTCTCACTCGTGTTCGCTCGCTCTCTCTCTCATTCTGTTTCTCATGATCTCACACTCCCTTTTCTCGCTCGTTCGCTCATTCACTCTTGCTCATTCTCTCTCAGGCACGCTCGCGTTCTCGTTACCTCGCTCTCACCCTCTTGCTCGCTCTCACCCTCGCTCGATTGCTCTCATCCTCTCGCTTTCTCCCTCACTCTCGTTCTCTCCCTCATTCACTCTCGTCCTCTTGCTCGCTCTCGTCCTCTCCCTAGCTGACTCTCATTTTCTCTCTCTAGCTCAGTCTCATGCTTGCCCTCGCTCGTTCTCGCCCTCATTTGCTCTCGCGCTCTGATTTGCTCTCATTCTCTCGCTTGCTCTGGTTCTCTCCCTCGCTCGCTCTGGTTCTCTCCCTCACTCGCTCATCCTCTGGCTAACTTGCTCTTGTCCTCTCATTGTCATTCTCTCGCTCGCTCTCATCGTCGCTCGCTCTAGTGCTCTCTCTCGCTTTCTCACGTTCTCTCCCTCGCTGGCTCTCGTTTTCTCTCCCTCACTCGCTCTCGTTTTCTCTCCCTCGCTCGCTCATGTGCTCGCCCTCACTCGCTCTTGTTCTCTTGCTTGCACTCATCCTTTCCCTCACTCACTCTTGTTCTCGTCCTCTCCCTCACTTGCTCTCGCTCACTCTCATCCTCTCGCTCACTTGTTCTCGTCCTCTCGCTTGATCGCTCTCGTCCGCTTGCTCGCTGTCGTTTGCTCTCGTTCTCTCTCCCTTGCTCGCTCTTGTGCTCTCGCTCTCTCGCACGCTCTCATGCTCGCTCAGTTCTCTCCCTCTCGAATGCTCGCTCTCCTCTCGTCCTCTCGCTCGCTCTCGTTCTCTCCCTCGCTCGCTCTTATTCTTTCCCTTGTCCTCTTTCATTCTCTCCCTCTTGCTCACTTGCTCTCATCTGCTCATTGTCATTCTCTCTCTCGCTCGCTCTCGTGCTTGCTCGCTCGCTCTTGTCCTCTCCCTGGCTCTCGGCCCCTCACTTGCTCTCGTCCGCTCGCTCTCATCCTCTCGCTCTCACTTGTTCTAGTGCCCGCTCTCGTTCCCACCCTCGCCCGCTGTCGTTCCCACCCTCTCGCCCACTCTTGTTCTCTCCCTTGCTCGCTCTTGTTCTCTCGCTCTCGCTTGATCTAATGCTCTCTCGCTTGCTCCCTCTCGCTCTTGTCCTCTCGATCTCGCTCCTGTCGTTCCCACCCTCTCGCCCACTCTTGTTCTCTCCCTTGCTCGCTCTTGTTCTCTCGCTCTCGCTTGATCTAATGCTCTCTCGCTTGCTCCCTCTCGCTCTTGTCCTCTCGATCTCGCTCCCGTGCTCTGGCTCGCTCTCCCTCACTTGCTCTTGTTCTCTCCCACGCTCGCTTTCATTCTCTTTCTTGCGCGCTCTCACGCCCTTGCTGTCGTCCCCTCCCTTGCTCTCGTTCTCCCCCTCACTCGCTCACTGTTCACTTCAAGAAAAGGAAGGTTTTTCAGAAGTGTGGGTATGCACACTTGCACCATTATACAGAGTTAATACTAATGGACAAACTGGGGGAATGAAGTAAAATTCTTAATGTGGTCAAGATAGCTTTGGAGGCTAGTGGTTTACTGTGGTATTTTAAAAATACTATGAATAAAATGATGCTGAACTGACCCAGGTGCCTTTGATTACTCTGAATGTTAACCCCTACTTAATCATTGTTATTTAGCTAACTGCACAGAATCACCCAGGTTCAGTTAAACTCCTTAATTGGTGGTAAGCAGTTCACCAGTTTTAAATGGAGTTCTCATTTTTCTGTGAAGGTGCTCAGATAAAATAAAATAAATTACATATTTCTGGTTAAGTAACCGTATCAACCAATTACCAGTTTGATTTTGATAATGATCTTATGCTTCCAGTACACAAGATTTTATTACATAGCAAAATAGTAAGTTCCCAACATTTAACAATAAACTAGATCTGACTTCATTGTACTGTCTTTGTTTAAGGTTTGATGATTCATATTGATTTTATATTGAAATATTGCTCTTAGTAGAATATTTTCAAGAGATATGATGCACTGCTTTATAAAAGCTTGTGTTCTTCAAGTTCCTTTAGCTACTTATTCTTTTACTGTGTACTCCTGTTGTGTGTTTTTTGACCAGGCTGAGAGTTCCTTGGACATCTGGAAGCAACTGTTTGCTGCAGTGCCATCTGAGGAAAACGCTCCTTTATTGCAATAAAATGTCGGACAGAGAAAACAACATGATTTCCACAGATGTCTGGCTTTTAAAAGGTTCAGATCATGAAACCAGGATATCCAGTGATACAGAATCACTCAGTGACAGTGACACTGACTCTGAGACCAATCTGCAATCGTTCAATTCTTTGTCACCTCTTAGAGAATCTGATGCAGATTCCTGGTCCGCAGATGGCTCACTTACTGAAGGAATTGAACCACAGTGTGACTACCTGTCTAATCATTCTTTATCTGTTGTTGGAAACAGACCACCATCACAATTGTTTCAGCTGCGAGGAACTAGTTCCAGCTTCTCCTTTCGTAGTCAGAATATATTTAGTGGCTTAGAGAATGTAGTAACATTTGATGCATCTCATCCCAGGGACACCAACCTTGTTGACAGTGAATCTAAGCATCCACCAAATCCAGCTCCTTCTCTCAGAAAACCGACAGCAGGATCTCCTCCAGGAATTCAGACCACTTCTTCTGCAAAGAGGCATGTTATTGGGGAGCCCCCCAGAGGAAAACAGAGTAAGAAAGCACAGTTTGTCCCAGACTACCTTTTGCATCCTGAACGCTGGACCAAGTATAATCTGGAGGAAATTCCTGAAACTAGCAATAAGAAGAATACAATGGTGGCATTTGAGTTCATGGACAGCTTAAATAAACAGAGAAACAAAAAGTCCAAAGTGGACCTGGATGAAAGCTTCACTTCCTGTTTTAAACAGGAGTCTGATAATGTTTCTGGTAAAATCCTATTCTCCAAACCATTGAAACCAACCAGCGGCAAGACAGATGGTGTAGAAATGACAGAACAAGAAGCTCCTATTGTGGTCAGGAAGCAGGCAAAGAAAATGGGACTGAATCCAGAGGGACCTGGGCAAGTGGATTTGGCACACCTTGATTATGGTGAAATGAATGAAGTGGAAGATATGAAAGCATGGTGGCATGAAAAAGATGCAGAGGATCCAGTGAAAGATGGAAAACAAGAGTCTACAGGGCAGAATGTGCATGAGTCAGTGGTATTTCATAGTGGAAGAAAGAGAAATCGAAAGAATATTCGAATGAAATGTGGTAAAGATAGTGAAGATAACTAATGTAGTTAGTTTGATCCCAAGGCTGCTGACGTTTTTAAATCAGTAATTTAGCAATAAGTTTTAGTTGAATTTAACATCTGCAGCTGCAGCTACTTTGACTAAATGCATGTGTTTAACACTTTACTGTTAATTACATTAAATTGAGGGATGACTGGGGAACAGATATTGTGTGTCCTTGGTGTCAAACTGTAACTACATCAAGGAAAAAAAAGTTATATTCTGGTGTGTAGTGAGGTAATATGTATACCATTAATAAAGACTTTGTTATCTTTTAAATGCTGTGCCCATTTTGTAAATAAGCAATGTAATTTTGAAACTCTTGGGCTATAAGAGTTGAATAAAGATTACATGAGCTCCTATTCGGTAACATATTGTAGTTGAGAATGGGGTAACAGATGAAAACTTTGTATATTATATATGCACAGACTGCACCTATCCACCTCTAGATAAGAGTCACAATTCCAATCAAAAATATCAAAACCAAGGCTGGAAGTTAAAAATATTGAAATCGTTTCAATGGGTAATGTTTGGCTGTGACTGGAAAATCGGGCTTTTAACCTTGTTGGAAACATTGTTGGATTCTTGATCACAAGATCTGACGGTAATATCTACAAATGTGACTGTGTATTTTTGAATGAGTATCTGTGCTTGAGATCAGCTGGTTTATAATATGTTTGATGAGTTAGCAGAGCATTGGTGAGCAGATGAAAGCCAAAAGCGGGGAAGAAGGAAAGCCGTAAATGAGTGAACAATTCATAAGGTGCAAGGAGCTTTACTTCCACCAATAACTAATAGAAACTAATAAAGTGCATCAGTAACTAAGAGTATTGTTAAAATGTAAATTTCCCTTATCACCAACATTTAAAAAAACTAACTCACGATCATTACTGGGTGCAACGTCCCAATATCCAAACTGTAATTTGTAGTAATTCTTTAGTTTGTACGTAACTGTTGGTTGAAGCAACTTGATATCCTCTCTGTAACTAATAACCCTGCAAACCACTGATTCTCACTGAAACAACAGCAAGAATACCTGTGTGCTGAGAGTTGTCAGTCCCCAGATTTCATTTATCCCTTTACTGTCTGCTCTGTTCAAAAGTACAGATCATGTAGCATCTGCCACTCTCAACTTCGTTAAAAATATTGATCTCAATTTGTCATTTTGTGTTTTTATTATAGATTTCAGCATTTTCTATATGTTACTGCATAGTGCAAGGCAGTGTTGTAATTTTTGATTGCACACACATTTGTATTATCTATGATACGCTACCTTCTGAGCCACAGCAGCTGCACTGTGTGGGGGATGAATGGGGATAAAGGGGTTCTTTTCAGGATGACAGCCAGTGACTAGTGGAGTTCCAAGGGTCAGTGCTTGAACCACACTATGATCTGGACAAAAGAACTGATGCAGATGACAAAGATAGGTGAAAGTACAGATAGTGTTTGAAGTGGGAAAGCTGCAGAGGACTTGGACCGACTAGGAGAGTGGGCAAAGAAGTGGCAGATGGAATACAATGTGAGAAAGTGTGAGGTCATGCATTTTGTTGGGAAGAATAGAAGCATGGACCGACTAGGAGAGTGGGCAAAGAAGTGGCAGATGGAATACAATGTGGGAAAGTGTGAGGTCATGCATTTTGTTGGGAAGAATAGAAGCATGGACTATTTTCTCAAAGGGAAAGGCTTCGGAAATTTGAAGCACTTAGGGACTTAGTCCTATTTTAGAATGCTCTTGAAAGATAACCGTTCATTTAGCAGTTAGAAAGGCAAATGCAATGTTAGCATTCATTTTGAAAGGATTACAATATGAGAGGGATGTGCTGTTGAGTTGTATAAGACTTTGGTCAGACTGCATTTGGAATATTGTGAGCAGTTTTTGGCTCCATGTCAAAGACTCTGGAGGGGATCCAGAGGAGGTTCATGAGCATTATCCTGGGAATGAAGGGCTAGTCATATGAAGAGTGGTTGAGGACTCTGGGTCTGTACTCCGTGGAATTTAGGAGGATAATGGGGGATCTCACTGAAACTTCACGAATACTGAGAGGACTGGAGCCAGTGAATGTGTAAAAGATGTTTCTACTTGTTGAATAGACCATGACCCAAAGGCACAGTCAAGTGAAGGGATGACTCTTATAACTGAGATGAAAAGGAATTTGTTCAGTCAGAGGGTGGTGAATCTATGGAACTCATTGCAGCAGAAGGATGTAGAGGCTAAGTCATTGAGTGTCTTTAAGACAGAGATTGTAGGTACTTGATTAGTAAGGGGATAAAGGGTTACAAGGAGAAGGCAAGGATTGAGAAACATATCAGCCATAATCAAGTGGCAGAGCAGACTTGCTGGGCTGAATGGCCTAATTCTGTTCCTCTATCTTATGGTTATAACAAGTTAATATAACTCCCTGCAGGATCTTTTTTGACTTTTGAGCTTGTGATTTCATTGTTTTTTGACCTGAATCAACGAACAAATATGTGCAGGTTAGGTGAATTGGCCATGCTAAATTGCCCATAGTGTTCAGGGATATATAGGTTAGGTGCATTAGTCAGGGGTAAATGTAGGTTAATAGGGTAGGGAAATAGTTCTGAGTGGATTATTCTTCGGAGGGTCGGTGTGGACTTGTTGGGCCGAAGGGCTTGCTTCCACACTGTAGCGATTCTATAATACTATGAATTAATCTAATGGAAGAGAGTCTGAGAATTGAATAAAAACATTCCACAATTAAAAACAAGTACTACAAAAGAATCAAGAAGGAGCACATTGAATCATAACCATAAGGAGTTCTAGAGGACTAGCTGAAGATATGGGTGCTAACAGCAAAGCAGAGAGGAGTGAAGCACATAAAGGAAGAACCAGAGTTGAGAATAAACCCTTTAGATTCCATGATTTTGAACAAATGACACTTTCAATGTTCAGATAGAAATACCAAATATACTACATGGAGTCATAGAGATGTACAGCATGAAAACAGACTCATCTGTCCAACTCATTCGTGCCGACCAGATATCTTAAATTAATCTAGAGCCTTTTGGCCGATATCCCCCTTCCTATTCATATACCCATCCATGTTGTAATTGTACCAGCCTCCACCCACTTCCTTTGGCAGCTCATTCCATACATGCACCACTCTCTGCTTTAAAAAGTTCCCCTTTAGGTCCCTTTTAAGTCTTTTGTCTCTCACCTTAAACCTACGCCCTCTACTTTTGGACTCTCCCATGGTAAATATGATAATAGACTGTGATTAAACATCTGTAGTGCATATCAAATAGTAAATGTGATCATGAAAGAACCCACAGATTTCTAAGTAACTTCCTCTAGACATTAATGCCATTGTGGGTCATTAAATCTCATCAAACTTCACAAGGAATTACAATTCTACACTTCCAACTTGAAACCCCTTCATGAGCTGCTTCATCTTGGACTGCCTCAACAACTGCTCCCGTTAGAACATTACAGTGCAGTACAGGCCCTTCGGCTCGCGGATGTTGTGCTGACCTGTGAAACCAATCTGAAGCCCATCTAACTTATATTATTCCATTTTCGTCCATGTGCCTATCCAAGACCATTTGAATGCCTTTAAAGTTGGTGAGTCTACTACTGTTGCAGGTAGTGTGTTCCACGCCCCTATTACTCTAAGTAAAGAAACTACCTCTGATATCTGTGCTATATCTATCATCCCTCAATTTAAAGCTATGTCCCTTGTGCCAGCCATTGCCATCCGAGGAAAAAGGTACTCACTGTCCACCCTATCTAACCCTCTGATTAGCTTAAATATCTCAAGTCACCTCTCAACCTTCTTATCTCTAACGAAAACAGCCTCAAGACCCTCAGCGTTTCCTCAAAAGACATTCCCTCCATACCAGGCAACATCCTAGTCAATCTCCTCTGAACCCCTTCCAATCCTTCCTATAATGCAGTGACCAGAACTGTATGCAATACTCCAAGTGCGGCCGCACCAGAGTTTTGTACAGCTGCAGCATGAACTCATGTTTCTGAAACTCAATCCCTCTACCACTAAGAGCTAACACACCATATGTCTTCTTAACAACGCTATCAACCTGGGTGGCAACTTTCAAGGATCTCTGTACATGGACACCGAGATCTCTCTGGTCATCTACACTACCAAAAATCTTACCATTAGCCCAGTACTCTTTATTCTTGTTGCTCCTTCCAAAATGAATCACCTCACACTTGTCCGCATTGAACTCCATTTGGCACTTCTCAACCCAGCTCTGCAGTTTATGTATGTTCCTCTGTAACTTACAGCATCCTTTGTCGCTATCCACAACACTACCGACCTTAGTGCCATCTGCAAATTTACAAACCCATCCTTCTATGTCCTCATCCAGCAGTGGACCCAAACAGATCCTTGTGGTACATCACTAGTAAGCGAGCTCCAGATGAATATTTTCCATCAACCACCACCCTCTTCTTTCAGTCAATTTCTGATCCAAACCATTAAATCACCATCAATTCCATTTCTTTGTATTTTGTGCAATAGCCTACCGCGAGGAACCTTATCAAATGCCTTACTGAAATCCACATACACCACATCAACCACTTTACCCTCATCCACTTGTTTGGTCACCATCTCAACTCAGTAAGGTTTGTGAGACACGACCTACTCTTCACAAAACGGTGTTGACTATCCCTAATCAACTTATTCCTTTCTAGATGATTATAAATCCTATCTCTTATAACCCTTTCCAACACCTTGCCCACAACTGAAGTAAAGCTCACTGGGTTGTCTCTACTCCCCTTCTTGAACAAAGGAACAACATTTGCAAGCCTCCAGTCATCTGGCACTATTCCTGTAGACAATGACGACATAAAGATCAAAGCCAAAGGCTCGGCAATCTCGTCCCTGGCTTCCCAGAGAATCCTAGAATAAAACCCATCTGGCCCAGGGGACTTATCTATTTTTACACTTTGCAGAATTGCTAACACCTCCTCCTTGTGAACCTCAATCCCATCTTGTCTAGTAGCCTGTATCTCAGTATTCTCCTCGACAACATTGTCTTTTTCAAGTGTGAATATGAACGAAAAGTATTAGCGCTTCCCCTATCTCCTCTAACTTCACATACAACTTCCCACTACTATCCTTGATTGGCCCTAATCTTACTCTAATCATTCTTTTTATTCCTGATATACCTATAGAAAGCCTTAGGGTTTTTCTTGATCCTATCTGCCAACAACTTCTCAGGTCCCCTCCTGGCTCCTCTTAGCTCTCTCTTTAGATCTTATCTGGCTAACTTGTAACTTTCAAGTGCCCTAACTGAGCCTTAACATTTCATCCTAACATAAGCCTTCTTCTTCCTCTTGTCAAGAGATTCAACTTCCTTAGTAAGGAAGTTGACAACTTCGTCCCCATCTGACTGGTACATACTTATCAAGGATCCGCAGTAGCTGGTCCTTGAATAAGCTCCACATTTCAATTATGCTCATCCCTGGCGATTTCCTACCCCATCCTATGCATCCTAAATCTGACTAATTATATCATAATTGTCTTTCACCCACCAATACTCTTGCCCTGCGGTCCTATCCCTTTTCATCACTAAAGTAAACATAACCGAATTGTGGTCGCTATCACCAAAGTGCTCACCTACCTCCAAAGCTAACACCTGGCCAGGTTCATTACCCGGTACCAAATCTAATGTGGCCTCGTCCCTTGTTGGCCTGTCCACACACTGTGTCAGGAAAATCACTTGCACACATTGGACAATAACTAACCCATCCAAAGTACTTGAACTATAGTATTCCCAGTCAATATTTGGAAAGTTAAAGTCCTCTATAACAACTACCCTGTCACTCTTGCTCCTATCGAGGATCATCTTTGTGTCCTATCCTCTACATCTCTGGAACTATTCAGAGGCCTATACAGAACTCCCAACAGGGTGACCTCTCCTTTCCTGTTTCTAACCTCAGCCCATACTACCTTAGTAGATGAGTCCTCAAATGTCCTTTCTGCAACTGTAACACTGTCTTTGACTAACAATGCCACACACCCCTCCTTTTACCATTTTCTCTGTTCTTACTGAAACATCTAAAACCCACAACCTGCAGTAACCATTCTTGTCACTGCTCTACCCATGTCTCCGAAATGGTCACAACATTGAAATCCCAGGTACCAACCCATGCTGCAAGTTCACCCACCTTATTCCGGATGCTCACACTTCAAACCAACTTCTTGCTTGCTGGTGTCTTCTTGCGACCTTAAAATCTTAAACCTTATTTCTGACCTCACTACTCTCAATCTCCTCTATACTTGAACTACAATTTAGGTTCCCATCCCCCTGCTGAATTAGTTTAAACCCAACCCATAGCATTAGCAAAATTTCCCCCCCCCCCCCCAGGATATTGGTACCCCGCTGGTTCAGGCGAAGACCGTCCTGTTTGTTGAGGTCCCATCTACTCCAGAAAGAGCCCCAATTATCCAGGAAACCAAAACCCTCCCTCCTGCACCATTTCTGTAGCCATGTGTTCAACTCCTCTCTTTCCCCCTATTCCTCACCTCACTAGCACAGGCAACAAACCATGTTCTAGTTGATTAACTTCCTTTCCTATGTTGACTTTCCTCATGACTCTAAAACTGCAGTACAGCATTCATTCATACTACTACTGGATTTTGATGTGCTCCAATTTTGCTCAGTTACATCCAATAAACACTAATTGTGAGCTTTTCAAACCCAGCTATACTAACTATTAGTTGGACATGGCTTCTGAACTCCATGGTCCTTAGGATGTCCTTGAGCCCTCACTAAACAGCTATTCAAATAGAACTTCTGGAGTCCTGACTACAGAAATTCCATGTAGTTTAACAGCACAGTTAACAGTGGTACTCTCTGACATGGCACTGTCTGCCTCTGTAACCAACGGGCAGTCCTCTTTGAAGTCCTCATCAGTGACTCCCATAAAGGTACCCAACCTCCCTGCAGACTCTAGTGTCATTCCTAACATTGACCTGATTCCCCAACACTGACAAAAATCCCTGAATTCTCTCTTCCATACTCCCCCAGATCTGCACATCCCAAACCCAAACCCCCAAATGGACTGGATCCCTGACCAACAGACTACCCTTCTAAACTCCACTGGACCCACCCCAATAGCCATCAACCTTACTTACTGAACTGAACCATGCAACCTATCCTAATCCCTTATCCATTTAGATGCCATTCAACCTCCCTGTCCCCCACAGAATCTCATCCCTGCATAGCACCCTATTTCCACACCACCTGTACCTGTATTCATCACCCATCTGGCACCTACCACACCTTACTTGGTATCTGTACTCTCAATGCAGACCAGAAGATTTGGGGCTGATCAGACTAACTGAAGTTGGTCATTGTTGAATTTTTAACATTGATATTTGTGAGAATAAGGAAGATTTGGCAATAAAATGCTCAGTTGCAGATAAACATTAATGAAACATTGCAACTTCTTTGAATTCATGCTTATGCCTACAAACATATATTATATGGAATTTTAATTTGTAATTTCAGCCTGTGCTCATATATAAAACTTTTTTAAAAGGACACCCTCTAAACAAAGGACACTGACTTCAAGTATCTGTGAATTTGCTTCCATTAGATGGTGTCACAGATCTGCATTTTCACTGAATTACAATGATTTGAGAGCCCTTTACAAATGGCAGGAAGGACACAGGTTTATAAAATCATGAGGGGCATGGACAGGGTAAATAGACAAGACCTTTTCCCTGTGGTGGGGGAATTCTGAACTAAAGAGCATGGGTTTAGAGTGAAAAGGGAAAAATTTAAAAGGGACCGAAAGGGCATCTTTTTCACGCAGAGGGCGGTGCATGTATGGAATGAGCTGCCATAGGAAGTGGTGGAGGCTGGTACAATTACAGCATCTAAAAGGAATCTGGATGAGTATATGTATAGGAAGGGTTTGGAGGGATATGGGCCAAGTGCTGAAAAATGGGACTAGAATAGGTTAGGATTAGGATATCTGATCAGCATGGACAAGTTGGACCGAATAGTCTATTTCCAAGTTGTACATTTCTATGACTCCATGACCCATTCCAGGATTCCAGCCTTATTCCCAGGCTTTCTGATTTTCACCAGGGCATTTTAAATGAGCAGGCTAGTTCAAGTTGTGAGCCCATACCTGGCACCTCATAACCTGGCCGAGCCCATTGCAAACATAGTGACTGTCTATTATTCCACAATTTCATGGAGTTTGATGTGATTTTGCTTCTTGCAGAATACTTTACCTGATGTGGCATGGATGTCATGTTATTGAAGAATGTAACAGATATTTCTTAAAGTTAGGTATTTAATAAGATTATATTCACAGGCAGATCAGTTGGTGAATATCAAGCAACTAAACCACTCAGAGCAGCATGGTCCTTGTAACATGTTATGCTTCCAGTGAACATGAGGTAATATGGTGCATGAGACCTCTGCAACTTCCAGTCACATGCAGTGATACTGTGATGATATCATGCATATCTCTTGAAGGCACACTGACATTATTGACAATGCTTCTTTAAAAGTTGCAGCTCAGAGGTATAGTGAACTATAGTCTCTATGAAGGATCTTTTTAAAAGATAAGAATAAAAAGTCCATCTCATACCCCATCCCAACGTCATGATATGCCTCCAGGCAAATACCATATCACCTTGTGTTTTCTATGCCAGGCTATATCATTCTATGCACATTCACCCAGTTGACATTGAAAGGATATAACAAGAGCTATAGTAAAAATACAGTAATTTATTGAAAACATTACACAATGCTAAAGAAAAGTCTACATAGCAATGTAAACATTGATCATCCAGACCCTTTAAAGTTTCAGTTGTTGAAATTGTAGTGCATTGGGTGTCCAGGCTCTCAGTCAAGGTTTTGTAGAGAGTCACGAAATACTCAGTCCTGTGATTGACTCTTCATCTCTGCCATCAATTTTACAATGTTTATTTCCACTGGATTAATAAGTTTCAGACCTGCAGTACAAACTGTTGATGCTTTAAAGCATCTTGATCAAAGTTTGTGAGAAGATTTGTAGCTCGGGTGCTCGTTGTTGTGGTTCTGTTCGCCAAGCTGGGAATTTGTGTTGCAGACGTTTCATCCCCTGTCTAGGTGACATCCTCAGTGCTTAGGAGCCTCCTGTGAAGCCTTCACAGGAGGCTCCCAAGCACAGAGGATGTCACCTAGACAGGGGACAAAACGTCTGCAACACAAATTCCCAGCTCAGTGAACAGAACTACAACAGCATCATGATGATTGACATTTATTGCCCATAGTAGAAAGGAGTTCTTTTTAAATTTAGTGGAAAATTTTCAATGAATCACTGTGTTTTAGAATTATAAAAATATATTCTACTGTCACTATTATGTTCATTGCTTTTATACAGTTTGTTGTGGGTGAATTGGCATGGAAAAGCCATGACCTGGCATGGAGGCATTAAAGTGCCATTAAGGTGGCAAGGAGGCATGAGGAAGTGTTGATTAGGTATAGGGAATGTGCATGTTGATGAGGTGTGAGAGGTCAGGGCTGGAGGGTCTTTGCATTTTCATTCTAACTGGGACAAAGTTCCAATGCTCTGTGACAAGACTTTTAAACAATCTGCCTTGGCTCCTAGTAGCCCTTATGGTTGCCTCCAAACCTTTTCCCAAGTTATCTGGCCCAACTCCTGCCAACATCCACCCACTGGTAGTAATGATCATATTCTTGCAAGCACTTTCTCCTGCAATGGGCAGGCTCAGCCAAGAGTTTTTTCACTTCACTACCATCCACCCTGACGATTAAAATTGAGTCTGCAAAGTTTGCAGAGACAGAGGCATTGGTATTCCAGAAGGTGAGAAAAGCTCCTTTCTATCTGATCAGGATGAAGGATGGATTATTCAGGAAGTAATGGATGAGATATTAAAAATTAAAGGTTATAAAGGTTAATGGCCAAATAGTCTGAGATGAGATTGGAACAGGACAGCATAGGCAACTGCCTTGCCTCACAACTCCTTCACTCCCTTTTTCAGTAAGACCTTTCAAGAAATCTGTGGACCATTATATGGCTTAAAGATCAGTTGAACAAAGACAGTGCAGCAACAAGAGAATTTTAAGGGAAGATGTCTTTCCATGAGATGGCGATTTATCAGCCTTATTACAAAACAATTGCTTCAGTGAGAACCAAAACAACCAAAGCCTTATTGACCTTACCTTTTTATCTTACTTGTTTAAGATCTGATAAACTGTAAAGTCATATTTCTTTACTGAATCTTTTGTTGTTTCCTTGGAAACCTCAATTTAAGTGTGTTTATACTGCTGCTTTATTGAACTCAGGAGGCTAGTTGGAGGTGGGCTGGCATCAGGAGGTATGTACAAAGTGAGATTTGGCTGTCAATGAGTAGCCAATTGTTTAGGAGCATTGTGAACAGCTTGGATGATAAAGGCAAATAACCTGTCAACATCTATACAGTTGACACCTGGGTAATTGAACAACTGGTAGTTGTGAATCAACTAGGCGAAAGTGAAGGCTGCAGATACTGGAGATCAGAGTCAAGATTAGAGTGGTGCTGGAAAAGCATAGCAGGTCAGGCAGCATCCAAGAAGCAGGAAGATAGACATTTTGGACAAAAGCCCTTCATCAGGAATGAGTCAGGGAGCCTCCAGGGTGGAGAGATAAATGGGAAGGGATGGGGCTGGGGAGAAGATAGCTAAGAGTACAATAATTGGATGGAGGTGGGGATGAAGGTGATAGGTTGGAAGCAGATGAGGCTGTGGTAGCGAGTCTATTTCAGGACATGGTTGAAGAGCTTCAGGGCAGAGGAGATGATGTGGAGGTTGCAGTGAGAGAGACACTCACTGAAATCCTTGTAGAAAGCGGAGGAGAACCTCTTCAAGGTAGACATCCTTGCAAGAGGATTCGCAGTAAGGTTAAAATCAACTAGGTGAAAGTGAGGACTGCAGATGCTGGAGATCAGAGTCAAGATTAGAGTGGTGCTGGAAAAGCACAGCAGGTCAGGCAGCATCCGAGGAGCAGGAAAATTGATATTTTGGACAATACTGGCAGAGGTTGTCAGATCTCTTGAAGGTGCAGGGGTGGCCAATACCTGCTAAAAGCAAAATGACCAATGCACACTTACACAAAATAGCTGACCAGGGAAAAGTAGAATTAAACAGCTTGTTTTAACACATAATGGCTGAAAAGAGATAAACAAGACAAACAGTCTCTTCTAGCCTTTAATTGGAACAATGGTACCTTTGAACAGAGCTACTCCAAAGCCAGTAAAGAAGATTTTGAGTAGCAACTATCCCAGATAGGTTTGATAAGGAACTAGTCAGATTAGCCTTTGTCACTGTAGCTGCATAGGGAGTTAAAGTTATTTTGTAGTAAATAGTTGTTTTTTGAATTCATTATCCACAATATTAAGCAACAGTTTCCAGTTAAGGATTCTTCAAATAATCATAGGGGCAGTTTTCAACATAAAGATAGATACATATCACTAAGTTGAAACTAACTGGCTTTTGTGTTTGTGTATAGGTAGTTGGGACAGTGGGAAATATATGAGGAATAACTGAAATTTGATAAAGGCAGCACATAGAATACAATGAATAACAGAATTCAAATCCTTAGAGATAAGTCAGCCTGAAACAGACCTGAGGGAGTATAGTTAGTAACTTTGGAATTTGAATGAATAGGATGCATAGGAAGATCCCAAGGTCTAGAGATTATAGTGTCTGTTAAACATCATAAGATCATGGGAAGCTGGGGCTGTCCATAGGAATGCACGTCATTGATTAGGTGTCTCATAGGATCGGATATATGGAGCAAGAGGGAAGGATATAATGACCACGTTGTGTGTGATCATTGTAACTCAAAATGTATAAAAATATGGTTTTTTTACTGTAAAATTAGAAGTGGCATCAATCTAGCTTCCGATCTGAGCCAAAGATTAAGGGAAAAATTACTTTCTCATGTTGAGGCCAGACTCGGGGAAGATCCTTTGGCCCTCTCCCTGCATTAACTGGTTCCTCCTTGAAGAAAAATCTTCCACTTGCCTAAATCCTGCCTGCCTCCTGAGTTTTCATCCCCAATCAGGGGTTATGCTTCTACAAAGAGGAGGTGTGTTCCTGAAATAGAAAGTACAAATGAAGCCTGAAGAAAGCCAGTTTTTATTTTTCTCTTACCAGTTGCTGTAAGCTGTTTCTTTCAACGAATAAGATAGTGATTTTATCATTTGTGAACCAGTCGCATGTGCCTCTTTTGAGAACATGAAAGAACCAAAACAGAGATTGAAGGTCAGCAAAACTGGGCAAGCAAAAGGATCATCCCAGCAAACCTTGCGGTCAGTAACCATTGAACTGTTTTACCAGTTTTTTTTCCCCTCCACCCAGTATGCCAGTATGCCAGTATTTTTTGTCTGTCTATGTGTGTCTGTATTTGTGTGTAGGGGAAGTTTAATAAGGGGGTTCGACTTCTAACTGGTACCGTGTATGTCAATCATTCATAGTGGTTTACTTGTGATTAGAATGTTTATTTATAATAAATAGTAGTTCTTGTTATGTACAGAAACCTGGTCCATGTTATGTTTTGTCTATCTGATAGATAAATTGGGGACTTAACTCAATAAAAGTATTAATTGTAGGATGACCCCTTGCGCCGTAGGGCTTGATTTCCAGCATGCTACCAAGTGAGTCATGACTAAAAACAGAGGGGATTAAGAAGTGATAAAGATTTTCAAGATTATATGCTTATCATAAAGTTAAAAAGCTATAGGTTGTTTCTGCTGGTTTTCCAATTACTAAAGCATAGTAAACTTCTCTTCCCTGCATATTTTCTCAGAACCCAGATTCTTGATTTGACCTTTACACATTAGGAGAAAGTTTGAACCAGATACAGTACATTAAGAAACTCTTGTAATTTCTTTAAAATACATGTGAAATCATTCTAATTGTTTTCAAACATGTTTGTTAAAGATTTTTTAAAATTTGCAATAATTATAAAGAGATCAGTTGTAATTTCCTGAATAATAAGAAATATTGGTTCATGTGACCTGGCGATCCTTGTACCAACAGAAAGGAAATAAGAAATGAACACCATGTGAACACAAAGAGGCAGCAGCTGAAGAAAAATGGAGAGGACACAGTTATAGGATGTAATAGAGTTAAAAGGGATAGAAAACTGAACTTAGGGTTAGAGCAAAGATTGGACAATTCCACTGTTATGCTTCAATATGGCAGAGCTGACTGAATCATTTTACCAGAGTGTTCATTAGAGCAGTCTCTAGAGAATGTGTGCCATCAAGACTGTTGTGGGCCTAGCTAAAGAAGTTCTGCAAAAGTGTGACATTTGGATGACAACTGGAACTTGAGAACTTGAGAGGAGTGGAGCCACTGAGAACAAGTGACTCAAGGACCAAATCCATTGCATGCAGACGCGTGAGAGATCCTACATGCCAGAAAATGGGTTGCAGAGACCGTGAGGTTACATGTAATGCCACATTTATGTGGGAAGTGAATTCAAAACTTGTAATCTCATGAGGTAATCTTTGTTGTATTTGCTATTCCACGTGTTATGAATAGTTCAAACTGAGTAATTTTTTTCTGTTAATTCATGTTTACGTTGATTCTGATTAGTTTTAAAGTAACAGTTAAATGAGTGAAATTTTGTTTACAATATCTTCAATTGGGGTACAGTTGGTAAATCTAGTTGTTTTGGTTTCTGATTCTTAATGGGAGGTCCTAACAGCATCATTGTAATTCTTACCCAACGGGACATGGTATCTAACTATTTTGAATCCCATGAAGTGATTTGTGATTTTTCTACAAGTTAAAAGTTTTAGATATTGATTGTGGTTCATTATTGAACAAATGAAAAGGGTGCACGTTGGCTCAGTGGCTAGCACTTCTGCCTCACAGTGTCGGGGGCCTGGGTTCGATGCCCCCATGGCAGACTGGTTAGATCTCATGGAATACAGGGAGAACTAGCCATTTGGTTACAGAACCGGCTCAAAGGTAGAAGGTAGAGGATTGTTTTTCAGACTGGAGGCCTGTGACCAGTGGAGTGCCACAAGAATCGGTGTTGGGTCCACTACTTTCATCATTTATATAAATGATTTGGATGTGAGCATAAGAGGTAGAGTTAGCAAATTTGCTGAGAAGTGGCAGATGGAGTTTAATTCAGATAAATGTGAGGTGCTGTATTTTGGGGAAGCAAATCTTAGCAGGACTTATACACTTAATGGTAAGGTCCTAGGGAGGGTTTAAACTTTATTGCTGGAACAGCACAGCAGGTCAGGCAGCATCCAGGGAACAGGAGATTCGACGTTTCGGGCACAGGCCCTTCTTCAGGAATGAGCAGAGAGTGTTCAGCAGGAGAAGATAAAAGGTAGGGAGGAGGGACTTGGAGGAGGGGCGTTGGAAATGTGATAGGTGGAAAGAGGTCAAGGTGAGGGTGATAGGTCGGAGTAGGATGGAGGCGGAGAGGTCAACAAGAAGACTGCAGGTCAGGAAGGCGACGTGGTCGACGGTGCCCTCCACCGCATCTCCTCCACTTCCAACTCCCCTCCTCCAAGTCCCTCCTCCCTACCTTTTATCTTCTCCTGCTGAACACTCTCTGCTCATTCCTGAAGAAGGGCCTGTGCCCGAAACGTCGAATCTCCTGTTCCCTGGATGCTGCCTGACCTGCTGTGCTGTTCCAGCAATAAAGTTTCAACTTTGATAT
>NC_057725.1:52048098-52075454 GCF_004010195.1 Chiloscyllium plagiosum | reverse complement strand
TGTTGCCAGGGTTGGAGAATTTGAGCTATAGGGAGAGATTGAATAGGCTAGGGCTGTTTTCCCTGGAGCGTTGGAGGCTGAGAGGTGACCTTAGAGAAGTTTATAAAATCATGAGGGGCATGGATAGGATAAATAGACAAAATCTTTTCCCTGGGGTAGGGGAGTCCAGAACTAGAGGGCATAGGTTTATGGTGAAAAGGGAAAGATATAAAAGAGACCTAAGGGGCAACTTTTTCACACAGAGGGTGGTTCGTGTATGGAATGAGCTGCCAGAGGAAGTGGTGGAGGCTAGTACAAATACAACATTTAAAAGGCATCTGGTTGGGTATATGAATAGGAAGAGTTTGGAGTGATATGGGCTGGGTGCTGGAGGTGGGACTAGATTGGGTTGGGATATCTGGTCAGTGTGGACAAGTTGGACCGAAGGGTCTGTTTCAATGCTGTACATCTCTATGACTCTATGACTATCTGTGAGGATTTTGCACATTATCCCTTTGTCTGCGTAGGTTTCTTCTGGGTGCTCTCGTTTCCTCCCATAGTCTAAAGATGTGCAGAGAGGGGGATTGGCAATGCTAAATTACCCATAGTGTCCAGAGATATGCAGGCCAGGTGGGTTGGTCGTGGGAAATGCAGGGTACAGGGATAGGGTGGGATGGTCTTCGGAAGGTTGATGTGGACTGGATGAGCTGAATGGCCTGTTTTCACACTGTAGGGATTCTCTGATCCTATCTGGCACAACCTGATAAACCCATCAACTTCAATGTTACTAGTTCTTCTAGGCTTTTTGAACAACGCAAATCATTGGCACTTTGTCAACCTTAATTATAGTCTTTTAGGCAGAAACAGACTTCATTGCCAGGATAGTGCGTGAGATTATAGTTGAAATGTTGTAAGCTTTGCACAATTGCTTTTGCTTTCCCATGCTAATTACAATAGTATGTACGCTCAGATGAAATGACTTCTTGAGTAATAAACCAACAAACATCAATGTTATAAGTTAATCATTTAACAACATAGCACATATACATTTTTTCCATTAAAGGTAACAATGCAAGTAGACATGGAATGTTCATTTTGCTGATGGAAGTGAAGTAGCAGCTGGAATCAAGACAACTGGAAGAAAATGATTGTGAAATAAAAGTGAAGCAAGGCATAAAATGAAAAACTTGCACCAAAAAGAAAAATGACAGTGAAAATTTAGATAAAACAATTTACAAATCAAAATAAAATTATAACAAATAGTCATTTGGTAGTGCACACCTTGACTGTTGTTGAAAAAGATACCTTATGTCAAAAACTTTCAACTTAGACTCAACAGGACATTTCCCAGGTATAAAAATTAAAGGAGCAAACCAACATTTGTACTGCACAAAAGGAGAACACTGATTATTTGCGATGTAGACTATGGTAGAGGTGTTTCCATGGTAAATACACAATAATGCTGACTCACAGTTAACAGCCATACTTTGTTTAATTTTTTAAAACAGATAGGCTGACTCTGGTCAGGGCATTGCCCTGAGAAATTAACCAGCAAATGGCTATCACCTATTTTGTTGAATTGAAACAGGTGCAATGTGTGTACATTTTTTTTTGTCTGCAAAGAAAAAGGTCCTGTATATTGATCTATGTAGTTTCCAGTTTCTGTAAGTCATCAACTGATAATGCTAAATTGATTGTCAGGTAATTTATCCTCACATTAAGGATTATCCAGCAAATTCTGTCTAATTGTACAATCACATCTTAGTTAGACACTCGTAAGTTTTGCAAGAAGACAATTCTTACAAACAATTGAGCACATCATCGTCTTCCAAAAAAAAGTAGTGTGGATGTGGAAACCTGGAATAAAACAGAAAATGCTGGAGAAACCCAGCAGGTCTGTCAGCATCCGTGAAGTGAGAAATAGAGTTAACATTTCAAGTCCGGTATGACTCGCCTTCCTACTCCAACAATTATCAAGCTGAATGAGACTACTCCATCCAATCACCAGTCCAGTCATTGGCAGATGAAATAGCTTTTCTCTTCATTCCATTATTTCTGGATTGCCCTTCCTATTTCTTATCTACAAGTTTTTCATTCATTAATATCATGTGAAAACAAAATGTTAGCTTCTAGAGGTATGCTCTCAACATCCAACTTTAATCACCATATTTCTTTACTCTTCTGTTGCATCAGATTTGCCAAATGGCTTACCTGACAATCAGAATTGGATAAGAAAAAGCTCCTCCACTGAAAAACTGAGAAAACCAAAGCCATTGATTTCAGACTACTACAAATGTGTCTCTCTGGCCCTCTTTTGACATTTTCTGAGACTGAATGAGGTATGACCTTGGTGTCCTATTTTATCCTGAGGTAGGTTCCATCCCCATTTGTCTCAATTAACGACACCCATCTTCAATTCTACCCGAGTCCATTCAGATTTGAATACATGGCTTGTCTAATGCTCTCCTGGCCTGCTGACCATCCTGAACCTCCTGTAAATTTTAGCAAAACCAAAACTCTGTTGCATTCTAACTTCACTAAGTTCTGATTACCCATCACTTTTGCCCATCACCTGTACGCACTGACGCACATGATTCAAGAACCCTCAATCTCAATTTGAAATTTTCACTCTCATGTTCAAATACCTTGATGGCTCCCCTTTTCCATTGCTCTGTATATTCTCAAGGCGTACAGCAGCAGAGAACTCCAATTGGAATTTTCCATTTCTGGCCTCATGTACATCCTTGATTTTCTTCACCTAATTGTTGATGGCTTCAGTTATCTAAGACATAACTTCTGGAATTCCCTCCCTTTACAGGAGATTTGGTGTAGTAGTAGTAATGCACTGAACCAACGTTCTGGAAACATTGGTTTGAATCCCATCGTGGCAGATGGTGAAAGTTGAAGTCAATAAAAATCTGGAATTAAAAAGGAGCTAGCCTCTTAGTGACCATATAACCATCAATGATTAAAAATGGAAATCTTACCTGGTCTGGTCTACATCTGACTCCAGACCCTCTTAACTTCTCTCTGTGCTATTAAGGATAAACAATAAATGGAGTAGGCAGTGATGTCTACATCCCATGAAAAAAAGTCTCTTTATCCTCTTTTAATACATTCTTTAATTCTCTGCCCTTTTCTGTCTTATCTCAAATGTGACTTAGTGTCAAACCATGTGTATTAATGCACTTATGAAACAACTTGAGAAGTGTGCAGTATTAAGGGTCTATATTGTGGAAGTTGGTGCTGATGTTAAGATTTCCACCTTCTAACCCCAAGTGTTGGGAATTCCTTTCTGACTACTTAATTCTTTAGCTTTAAGGCAATCAGTTTGCTGATTACTTTCTTCCATCTCACCTCTATTTCTCTTTTATTTTACAACTCCTCATTCTCTGCCAGCTGTCATATGCCTTTCACACCACTTTTCCGTGTCACGTTTTCCTCTTGTTTCTGTCCTTCTGTCACTCTCCTCTCTTGTTGTCACTCTGGCACCTATCTCCTTTCGCTGCCTCTGTCATATTCGCTGAGATGTGTTTCTCTTGCCTTTTGTTTCACTATCTTCCTCCCTCTTGTGTCTTTAAAATACATCTGGATGGGACACCAATAGGTTCCCATTAGTTTTATTTTTAAACCCCTTATTTTCTGTGTAGAAGACACCTCTTAATACCACCCGCACTGAATTTGTTACTTCAGGCATTTTATAAATTGTAACTCAAATCATTTGCAATGAATGTACATTCCGAGTTGGATTTTAACATTGCAAAGTAGGGACATAAATTCGTAAACCTTTTCCTTGAAAATGTATATTTATAGAGAGCTGGCTGTTACCTTCCTGGAATTATGACTTACTTCATTTGACTGTTTAACTAGAAGTGTCACTAAAATATAATGTCTGTCATTACTTTGGGAATAAAGAAGTCAAAAGTAAAAATTGCAACCGTGCAAAATGCAACATTAATTGTCTCTTGTTTTGTTTTTACTTTCAGTAAACCTGATTCACAGATTATAACTTCAGTCACAATATCTGCTAAAGGGGTCTTTTTCTGTGTATGAAGAGCTAGAATTTTGAGTTATAACTCAGATAATACTATAACACCATTCTTATGTCTAAAAGGCCACACTGCATGTTATCATTAATGTAAGAGAAATATTTGGGCAAAACCCTGAAATTGCAAGTTTATGATATAATCTGTCCCAGGGCAGAGAAAAACAAGTAGGAGAGCCATGAAAAAACAAGTCCCAGTTATCATCCTGATGTTGAATGATTGCCAAATTCGATAATTATATTCAGCTAAGTAAATATGCAAGTAGATATATAGGGAATATAAGGGAAAAGCGCAGAGTTCAAAGACAATAATCACTGTGTTCCCAAAGAAAGTAAAAGTATCTTGAATTCTGGTGAAGACATTCAAAAGCATGGGATGTTAAGTGTTGATAATATTTGGTCTAGGTTGATGGAATTAAACATGCTGAGAGACAGAACACTGGAAGATCTTGCTCAGTTATAGGAGGACAAGATCATGCAGTAATGTGGAAATGAGGATGACGATTTTAAAGTTAATGTGTGGTCTGGGCTTTCAGTATTGGAATGAAATCTGATGTTAAAATCTTTCTAAATTATTATTACTTCCATAGCTTTATTTGTTTGTTTCCTTTTGTGGAACAAACTTGTGTTCTTTCGTTAAAGAATGTTGCCAGTCTTACATGAATATGTTTAGCTACCAATCGCAGTAACTAATTCCAAAAATTAAACTATGATCTATCGTGTCACGTTTCATTGTGGGGCCATAATATACTGAAGGTAATTTTTTTTCTGATTTCACTTTTCCAGGCCATAAGACGGAGTCATTTGCCAAATCTCAATTTGTTAATCCTCGGTTTTCCACAAAGGTCATGGAAGCTCTCTCCTCATTTACTTGAGAATGAAGTAAGCATAGCAAACATGCAACTTTGCTAACATTGCTGGCTTGTCCGTAATGCAGGGTACCTTAGATTGCATGCCTATTTTTTACAGGCACCACCTGTCAACGCTGATCTCCACTGGGACTGAAAAACACTCCTCTTCTGCAACATTCACCCGATGTGTGATCATCAGTAATGAATCATGTTGATCACTGCCTGGTATCCAGCAGCACAACAAAGTAATTGGTGGCTACTGGGCTATGATAGTTATCCACTAACCATAAGCTGACAGACATCTAGATGCAGCACACAATGGTATCAAGCAGGATATTGATGTGCTGAAATAATGTTTTCATTTCCTGGATTGCTTTGGAGGTGTGCTGTGGTACTCAGTAGTGCAACTGTTGCGATTTACTGTGGGCTTTTGCATGCTCCTCAACCTCACTGTGGAGACTGGACAATCCTTGGTGCCAGATATTTGATGGGAGGAGAAAGTGAGGGCCGCCTACTTGCGGAACGTTTCAGAGAACACCTCTGGGACACCCGGACCAACCAACCCAACTACCCCGTAGCCCAACACTTTAACTCCCCCTCCCACTCCACCAAGGACATGCAGGTCCTTGGACTCCTCCATCGCCAGACCATGGCAACACGACGGTTGGAGGAAGAGCGCCTCATCTTCCGCCTGGGAACCCTCCAACCACAAGGGATGAACTCGGATTTCTCCAGTTTCCTCATTTCCCCTCCCCCCACCTTGTCTCAGTCAAATCTCTCGAACTCAGCACCGCCTTCCTAACCTGCAATCTTCTTCCTGACCTCTCCGCCCCCACCCCACTCCAGCCTATCACCCTCACCTTGACCTCCCTCCACCTATCGCATTTCCAACGCTCCTTTTATCCCTACCTTTTATCTTAGCCTGCTGGACACACTTTCCTCATTCCTGAAGAAGGGCTTATGCCCGAAACGTCGATTCTCCTGATCCTTGGATGCTGCCTGACCTGCTGCGCTTTTCCAGCAACACATTTTCAGCCAGATATATGATATATGGCGCCAGTGGAGGAGCGGAATCATGAGTGACAGGAAGGAAGGTAGCAACCAATGATCAGTCTAATTTTTGTCATGCCTGTGCAGATTTCTGAATAGTCTGAATATTACATTTAAACTAGAACATCCAATTAGTGGAGGTCATGAGGCAATTCTTCATTGTGCATTTATTAATTATAACGGTATTCTTTTATTTTAGTTACAGGTACTCACCCGTAGCTGTATTTTCTGCACATTTAATGGCCAAGTCATATGACGGTAGCTATTTATGTTGATATAATTCAAAGTTATGGAAGGCATCATGAACAGTGCCATCAAGCAGCAGCTGCTTGGCAATAACTGCTCAGTGACACCCAGTTTGGGTTCCACCTGGACCACTCAGCTCTTGACCTCATTACAGCCTTGTTTCAAAAATGGATAAAAGAGCTGAATTCCAGAGGTAAAGTGAGAGTGATAACCCTTGACATCATGGCTGCATTTGCCTGAGTGTGGCATTAAAGAGCCCTAGGAAAACTGGAAATGGGGGCAAACTTTCTGCTGGTTGGAGTCATATCTGGCACATAGGAAGTTGATTATAGAGAAGTATACTGATGGAGTGGTATTTGGCCAAGTTGGATTTGTCCCATTTCCTGTGTACAGGACATGCCTGGGCAATTTTCTACATTGTTGGGTAGATGTCAGCGTCGTTGCTGTTACCAGAACAGCTTGCAACAGGACCGGCAAATTCTGAAGCACAAGTCTTCAGTACTATTGCTAGATTGTGGGAGGGCCCATAGACTTTGCATTATCCAGTGCCTCCAACTATTTCTTGACATCATGTGGAGTGCATCAAATTGGCTAAAGACTGGTATCTGTATTGCTGGGGACCACTGGAGGAGGCTGAGTTGGATTATCCATTAGACACTTCTGACTGAAGATTGCTGCGATTGCAATATCCTTATATTTTGTACTGATGTGTTGGGCTCTTCCATTGTTAAGGATGGGGATATTTATGGAGCCTTCTCCTCCAGTCTAATTGGCCACCACCCTCCTATACTATTCCAGGGTTGATGTAATAGGGCTTGATGGTAATAGTAGAATGGGGATATGCCAGACAATGTGTTTGAAGATTATGTTGGAGTACAATTCTGTGCTGTTAATTGCCCACAGCCTCTCATGGGTATCCAGTCTTGTGTTGTGAGATCTGTTTGAAGTTTGCCCCATTTAACAATTGATAGTGCCACATAACACTTCATCTCCACAAGGACTGAACAGTGTTCACTCTTACCAAAACTATCATGGACAGATGCATCTGCAGTAGGGTAATTGGTGAGGATAAGATTAAGTATGCTTTTTCACTTACTTGCTTCTTCATCACCTACCAAAGTCCCAATTTAGGAGCCATGTCCTGTAGGACTGGATGAGCTTGGTCAGTAGTGTGCTGTTAAATCAATCTTGGTGAATGACATTGAAATTTCCCACACAGAGAACAGGTCCAGGATTGTTACACATGAGATTAGATCCAGTTCAGATCTGTTGCTTTTATCCCCTGTAATGGTACTGAAGAAAATGTATTTTAATCAGTTGTAAACCAGTCAGTTGGGAGAGGATGTGCATTAGACTACCATAGAGTTATAGAGTCAAACAGCACAGATCTTTAGGTCCAACTCATCTGTGCTGACCAGTGATCCCAATCTGAGCTAGTCCTATTTGCCAGCATTCGGCCCATATCGCTCTAGTCATATAGGATGCCTTTTCAATGCCACCTCCACCACTTCCTCTGGCAGCTCATTCCGTACACACACCACCATCTGCATGAAAAAGTTATCCCTCAGTTCTTTTTTAAGTCTTTCCCCTTTCACCTTAAATCTAGGCTGTCTAGTTTTGGACTCACCCACCGTAGATAAAAGATCTTGGCTATTCACTCTATCCATGTCCCTCATGATTTTATAAACTTCTTTAAGGTCAACCCTCAGCCTCTGACACTCCAGGGCAAAAAAGCCACAGCCTATTCAGCTTCTTCCTATAACTCAAACCCTCCAATCCCAACAACATCCTTGTAATTCTTTTCTGCACCCTCTCAAATTAACAACGTACTTCCTATAAAAGGGGGACCAGAATTGAATCCAATATTCCAGAAGTGGTCTCAGCAATGCCCTGTACAACCCCAACATGACATCCCAACTCCAAAACTTAATATTCTGACCAATGAAGGCAAGCGTGCCAAATGCCTTCTTCACCATCCAGTCTATCTGCAACTTTGTTTCCAAAGAACTATGCACCTGCACCCCCAGGTCTCTTTGTTCAGCAACACTGCCCCAGACCATACCATTAATTGTATAAGTCCTGCCCTGGTTTGCCTCATTCAAAATGCAACACCTCATATTTATCTAAATTAAACACCATCTGCAACTCCTTGGCCCATTGGCCTGTCTGATAATCTTCTTCACTGTCCACTATATCACCTAGTGTGGTGTAATCTGTGAATTTACCAACTATACCTCCTATATTCATATTCAAATTATAAATATAAATGATGAAAAACAGTAGCGCAGCTCTGATCCATGTGGCACACTGCTGGTCACAGGCCTCAAGTCTGAAAAGCAACCCTCTACCACCATCCTCTGTCTCCTACCTTTAAGCCAATGCTGCTGTGAGCCCAATTGTATATAACGTGCTTAATCTAAACTCAAATTCCAGTTCTGATATCGTCCTAATCTCTACTGGAATTTGTTATAAAGACCGGAGTTTATCACAAGTTGTTCAGAGTCATGTGCGATGGGTTCCAAAAGATAGCATTTGATCTATTGTATAGTTTAATGTCTACATCCATGAATTTGGGCTTTAAACAAATTAGTCGAGAAGAAGGCAAGATCCGGAACTGTCTTTGGCTGTGGGCTTCTTCATAACATTGTTTGTTATTTATCAAGATAAAATAATAAATACGTGGTATTCAGATACTCTAATCTTACTGTTACATTATTGAAAAACTATTCCATAAGTTCCACCACCTACTACTAGTTGACTACTCCATATGCTTCTCTAAACATGGCTCTAGCATTCATATGACCAGGTTTCAAGTTGCTCTCCATGTGTTTCTCTTTTCTCTTTTAACTAGCCAGACTATACTATTTATGCCCAGTGAGCAGAAACTCTGTGAAACCATCACTTGGATAGAACAGGATCCTAAAGCCTTTATACAGATTAGCGTCTTCAAGAGATAGGGGGAACATTGAAGTAATCAAAGTGATTTGATATGAAGTTAACAATATTCCAATGCTTTGAATTTCTGATGCTGAGAACAAATGTAATTGCAGAAATCCTTAATAGAATGCTATCTCTAAAATCAACACTTACACGGCACCCTTATAGGATAAACTTATTCCAGATATTTTGACAATGTCACAAACATACCTACAATTTAAGACATTTCCACCAGATGGAGTTTAAGAACAAATTTGTATGTCTTTAATTTCATGCAGTTATTTTCACAGTCTTTTGTTGTAAACATATCATGTGAGCTTTCTTTATTGACAAAAGGTCATTGATCTAAGTTATCACATCCATTTATAGCAGCTCATGGCAGCATGGTGGCATTACAGTTTGTATCAACCTGGCTCATAGCATCATGCAGAACAGAAAGGGACCTATTTGGACCTATCAGGCCTCTGCTGGTTCTTTCTGCTTCACTCATTTGGCAACATTCTTGCATCCAAGTCAGCCCTATAACTGAATTTAGCACCTAATTTCAGTCAATGCTAGTTAAATTAGACTTCTCTGACCTATAATCATTCATTTCACATCAGTAGAGAAAGATCATTTGGTTAGTCACAAGCTTGCTGTGTGTAGATTGATTGCAATGCTTATCTACTAACTAAACTATGTAAATATCAACTGGCTGTAAAGTACTATGGTGTGTCCAGAGAAGTAAGTTATTTCATGCGTAACTCACATATTTTAATTTCAGGACTTTCCTTTATGGATGTGCTTTTAAACATCGAAATCATGTACTGTTTATAGTTATGATCATGGTTGATGCCATGCTTTGAGATGTTGCAATTAGTTTTTCAAGGTTGGCTTTATCATTTTTTTAACTGCTACGATGCACTTTGATTTCTGCTCTTTGAAGTTTTTGTCTAGGAATTATTATTGACAATATTCTGAAGCAAAGACAATACAGATTTGATAACAAATGGGTGCAGAGATTGTGAAGCAAGATTAACCAACTATTTACTGTACACACCGCTGAAGCCAAACGCCAACTTGAGGACATCTCTTCCTACCGCCCCCTCGACCATGACCCTACCCCCATCACCAAACCATCATCTCCCAGACCATACATAACCTCATCACCTCAGGAGATCTCCCACCCACAGCTTCCAACCTCATAGTCGGGAAACCCCCCACTGCCCGGTTTTACCTCCTTCCCAAGATCCACAAGCCTGACCACCCTGGCCGACCCATTGTCTCAGCATGCTCCTGCCCCACTGAACTCATCTCTACCTACCTTGACACTGTCCTATCCCCCCTAGTCCAGGAACTCCCCACATACGTTCGAGACACCACCCACGCCCTCCACCTCCTCCAAGACTCCCGTTTCCCCGGCCCCCAACGCCTCATCTTCACCATGGATATCCAATCCCTCTACACCTCCATCCACCATGACCAGGGCCTCCAAGCCCTCCGTTGTTTCCTCTCCAGACGTCCCCACACAGGGATTGTCTGGTGAACTGTCGTGACAATACTGTCAAGCAGAGATGAATCAGCGCAGAAAGATTGATGAGGATGATGTCAAGGAAGCTATTTCCTCTCGTGGCTCATTCACTATCTGCTGCAGACTCAGGCTAGGGCTATATCCCTTAGGACTTGGCCAGCTTTATCAGCACTAGGGCTACCAAGGTATATTTTGTGATTAACATTGAAGTCTCTCACCAAGAGTACATTCTACGTCCTTGATAATCTCAGTGTTTCTATCATTTTGTTTTAACAGGGAAGGATTCAGCCATGGGGAGGGAGTGGGGTTGGTGTGGGGTGTGGAGGGGTGCAGGGGGCATGATTTGTATTCAGTAGGAGGTTTTCTTGTCTACATTTGACCTGGTGTCGTGTGTCTGAAGTCAATGTTGAGGACTCCAGGGAAAGTCTTTCACATCAGTATACCAATTTCCGCCACCTCCAAACAGACCCCACCACCAGGAATATATTTCCCTCCCCATCCCTTTCTGCCTTCCGGAAAGACCATTCCCTCCGTGACTACCTGGTCAGGTCCACGCCCACCTACAACCCACCCTCCCATCCTGGCACCTTCCCCGCCACCGCAGGAACTGCAAAACCTGTGCCCACACTCCTCCCTCACCTCCATCCAAGGCCCTAAAGGAGCCTTCCACATCCATCAAAGTTTTACCTGCACATCCACTAATATCATTTATTGTATCCGTTGCTCCCGATGCGGTCTCCTCTACATTGGGGAGACTGGACGCCTCCTAGCACAGCACTTTAGGGAACATCTCCGGGACACCCGCACCAATAAACCACACCGCCCTGTGGCCCAACGTTTCAACTTCCCCCTCCCACTCTGCTGAGGACATGGAGGTCCTGGGCCTCCTTCACCGCCGCTCCCTCACCACCAGACGCCTGGAGGAAGAATGTCTGATTTTCTGCCTCGGAACACTTCAACCCCAGGGCATTAATGTGGACTTCAACAATTTCCTCATTTCGCCTTCCCCCACCTCACCCTAGTTCCAAACTTCCAGCTCAGGACTGTCCCCATGACTTGTCCTACCTTGTCCTACCTGCCTATCTCCTTTTCTAGCTTATCTCTCCATGCTTCAGGCTCTCTGCCTTTATTCCTGATGAAGGGCCTTTGCCCAAAACGTCGATTTTACTGCTCCTTGGATGCTGCCTTAACTGCTGTGCTCTAATCCAGAATCTGGTTTCCAGCATCGGCAGTCATTATTTTTACCTTACTGTAGAGCAGCCTGCATTCTGACTTCATGCTGCTGTTCATTTTTATGATTCCAGCTTCCAGGCAGCACTAATTACACTATTGATTTGTTTGATAATCAAGCAGGAAAAAATATTGTGACTGGCTAACGACACTTAGAATCATAAACTTTTACAGTGCAGAAGGAGGCCATTCAGCCCATTGATCTATACCAACTACCGAGAGAGCTACCCAGTTAGTAACATTCTCTAGTCTTATCTTCATAACGCTGTAAATTCATCAGTTTCATATATATATCCATTATCTTTCAAAACCTCCTACGGTATGTGCCTCCAACATTCTCCCAGGCAGTGCATTCCAAATCCTAACAACTCTCCAAGTAAAGAAGCCTTTCCTCATCTCACTCTTGGCTGTCTTGCTAACAATCTTTAAATTGTCACCCTCTTGGTAGTGACATACCATCTAGTGAAATCAGAGTATACTTCTTTACCCTGTCAAAATTGTTCTAATTTTAAACAATAAGGTCACCTCTTAAACTTCTCTGCTCCTCGGAGAATAAGCCCAATTTCTCTCATCTTTAAAATTAATGTCTACAGCTTAAAGATAGCCTGTGCCTCTTATTGAGGAGATGCATTGTTACAGATTCTGGCAGTTGTATAGGACGTGTCAGGTTGAAAAAATGGGCTCAGTCTCCAAATTTTTCACACAATTCAGTGGGAAATTTGAGAGGGGTGTTGTAGTGTCAGGCTCGAAAATGATATTGCCAAACCAGGTCATTAAGGGTTAATGGTTAAGGGTTAATTGTACGTGATAGTAGATTAAGCCAATAAATTTGCTATATATTGAAGTGTATTTGTCTTCTTCATCACACCTTAAATAACCCACCAGGTATTTTTATCCTACTAACACAGGTGATGAAAAGAATGAAGGATATCTTGTTTCCAGAAGTGGCCAGGCATCGCAGACATATGTTCACCAGGCAGTAGGAGCAGATAACTGTGGAGACCCATGCAAAGAATCAAACCCTGAGGACTTGAATGCAGCACCACAAGAAGTTTAATGTCATTAGATGAGCAGTCAAGATTAGTGACTGCATCCTCAAATGCAATATTCTATTTACTGTACTGCTAGCATCAGTCACTATCTAAATCATTATACTTCAACACTCACTTACCAAAAATCTCTATCAATCAGGATTCAAACCCAACACTATAGCTTTACTTCACCCTTATGTCTCCTCAGCTCACAGTTTGCAGACACTGCCAGTTATTTAGACATAATAGCCATACCATCCAAACTGTTTGTAACAGTCATAGATGAATTTCTCTTTCCCTTGCATAACAAGGCGGTGCATAGCCAGAGGCAGCAAGAGTTAGCCAGAAAGGGACAGTTGTGACTGCATGACCTAACCCCCCCATACACACCATCATTGGAATAGCCACTATTGAGACCATGTCCAGTAGTGGTGCTAAAATCAATGAAGATTATGCTAGAGTGACCTCCTTCTAAACTTCCTCACATCTCACACACTTCATCACACACTTGTTTCTGATTTGAAAGCTACGAATGGTGTACACATGCACCTCTTACCTTTCTACCTTCCCTACAATATAACCCTATCCTTGAGTCAATGTTAAACATCATGGAGAGGTCCAACACTAAATTGACACAAGGCTTTGCTCAGAGCTTGAAGTCCAATCTTCCAGCAGGGAAATAGTTCACGCACCTGTGGTAGCCAACCTTGTCACAGTGTTTGATGGCTAACTTCTCAGCCTTCATTGCAAAACTAGAAGATCTAGTAATATCTTGATGTTACAGTGGTAGTTTCTCCATTCATGTGAGGTGATTTTACTCCTATGATAAATTAGACTGTTGCAATCATGGCTGTGGACTATAGTGTAGAAAAGCTTGGAGGGTATTGCAGCCGCAACATTCCCTGTAAGTTGTGCCCATGTACGGCCATGCAGCAGCTAATAAAATCAAGCAGATTCCATCACCCTCTGTGTATCTCATGAAGTCCAGTACTTCTAGAATCAATGGTGCGCACACTTCCACAACAGCAGAGCTACAGCTTCTAATCGAATTTGGAACTTGAACAGGAACACAAGTCCAGTATAGAAAGCAGCCAGAGGTTAGTTGAATAGAGGGGGTAGAGGCTTCAATTTGGATAGACTTGGAGCGAGTAAGATCTGCAGTCCTCATGAGGATCAGGCAGCAAGCAAGACGTTCTGGAACCATGATTGCCAGCAAAGACATAATACAAACAGTGAGTCCATGCCTTTAATGAAATATTGTATAATGTTGCAGTAGATCCTTGTAAACTCTCTCAGGTAATGAAGTAGAGGTGATGGCCTCACAGTTTTATTGCTGGACTATTAATCCAGCTAATGTTCTTCGGACTCGGGTTTGAATCCCACCACGGCAGATGGTGGAATTTGAAGTCAATTAAAAATAATTCTGAAATTAGAAATCTATCAATGATTGCGATTTTTGAGAAGATACCAAGATAGACAAGGATGAAATAACGGTCGCCTTTGACAGAACAGCCCTATTCACATCAATTAACATCAGCCTGGCCCAAGAAACTGCCCGCACTGCTAGAGGAACCAAGGACACAAACACCAGATGGCACCAACTTCATCAGCAAGGACAACATCCTCAAGCTAGTAGACCTGTGTCTCACTACCCACTTCACCTTCAATAATAAGACCTACAAACAAATCAATGGCACACCCATGGGAACACCAATAGCAGGTTTCTTAGCAGAAACAGTAATGCAAAGACTTGAATGAGCAGCCTCCCCACTATCCAACCCAAACTTTGGATCTGCTATGTGGATGACACGTTTGTCATCACAAAACAGAACAAATTAGAGGAAACCTACAACATCATCAACTATATCCTTAGTGACATAAAATTCACAAAAGAGGAGAAGAATAATAACAGACTCCCCTTCAAAAATGTCACAGTGGAGCAAATGGAGAACTTCAGACCAGCATCTACAGGAAAGCAACACATACAGACCAGATACTTAACTACAGAAGCAATCATTCCAACATCCAAAAATGGAGCTGCATCAAGACATTATTTAAATGGCCACAACACACTGCCCAGGAGCTACGACTAGCAGAAGACAAATACCTATACAGCATATTCAATAAGAATGGGTACCCAATAAACACAGTCCACCAATTCCTAAACAATAAACCCAAACAAGCAGACACAACACGCCCAGAAACTCTAGCCACATTATCATACAACAAAGACAGCTCTGAAATGGCTACTAGACTACTCTGACCCCTTGGCATCATGGTAGCCCATAAACCTACCAACACACTTAAACAGCGGCTGATGAACATAAAGACTCTATACCAACAACCAGAAAAACAAATGTCATTTACAAAATACTATGCAAGGACTGTAACAAATACTATAATGGACAGACAGGCAGAAACCTAGCCACTAGGATACACAAACACCAACTAGCCCCACCAAAAGACATCACCCACTATCACTAGTATCCTTATATTCAGACGAAGAAGGAGACCACTTCGACTGGGACAATACATCCATCCTAGGACAGGCTAAACAGAGACACACACAGAGGTCTGGCATTCAAACTGGAACTCCATCAATAAACACATCAGTTTGGACCCCATTTACTACCCTCTGAGAAAAAGAACCGGAAATGATATCACCTGCCTGAAGAGAGCAAGATACATAAATAGAAAGCAGGACATTACACCAGCACTACATTGGAGGCTCACTGATGATGTTACTGAGCATGGTGATGAAACATCGGAAAACAAACCTTCCATCTCAGTGAGCAAACTTACAACCTGATCCACCGATGATACCATTTTTGATTGTTGGAAAAACCTGTTCAGTTCACTAATGTCCTTAATTATCTCAACAAAAAAATGAATCCAGATGGACCACCTGGCATTGACCCAGGCACTAGAAATGACAATAGCGGCAAAAGCCAAGTCGACCCTGCAAAGTCCTTACTAACCGCTGGGGGCCAATGTTAAAATTGGGAGAACTGCCACACTGACTAGCCAAGTCTGGCATAGACATAATCATGGAATCATACCTCAGACAATGTCCCAGAAACTACTGTCACCATCCCTGAATATGTCCTGTCCCATTGGCAGGACAGACCCAGCAGAAGTGGTGGCACAGCAATATACAGAAGTAAATTGCCCTGGGAGTCAAGAGTTAAAAAGTTACACAACCAACAGATCAGATCTGAGCTCTGCAGTCCTGCCACATCCAATCGTGAAAGGTGGTAGATAATTAAACAACTCAGTGGAGGAGGAGTGTCCATGAATATCCACATGCTCAGTGATTGGGAGGCCCACAAATGAGTTCAAAAGATAAGGCTGAAGCATTCGTAAAAATCTTCAGCCAGAGTGCCAAGTGGATGATCCACTTGGCTTCTCCCCAGCATCACAGATGCCAACATCAGCCAAGTTGGTTCACTTTACATGAAATCAAGAAATGGCTGAAGGTACTAGACTCTGCAAAGTCAATTGACAACATCTGCAAAGTCAATTTACCAAAGATTTCTGATTCCATCAGAACTCATGCAGATATTTTTTAATCAACCTGTTCAGAGATGTTATTACACACCTCTAGAGCAGGTGGGACTTGACCCATGCCTCCTGACTTAGAGGTAGGGACACTATCACTATGCCACAAGAGCCCCAGAATGTGCAGAACCCCAAGCCAAGCGGTTTCAGTTCAGCTACAACACTGGCCATCTATCCAACAATGCCTTGTGATGCTCAGTTCTGTCAGCGTCATTCGGTTCCTGACTTCATTACATTCTTTGATCAAACTTGGACAATACAGTAGAAGTCTAGAGGGAAGACAATAGGGCTAGGGTTAAGGGTTAGAGTGACTGCCATTGTCATCAAGGCCACATTTAACCCAGTGTGGCAGCAAGGCACCCTGGTAAAATTAATGTCAATGGGAATCAAGGGAAAATCTCTCCACTAGCTGGAGACTTGCTTGACACAAAGGAAGATGATTGTGGTTGTTGGAGGTTACTCATCTCACTCCAGGACATGTTAGCAAGATTTCCTCAGGATAGTGTCTTACGCCCAGTCATCTTCAGCTGTGGCATCAATGACCTTTGCTCCATCATAAGGCCAGAAGTGGCAACGCTGGCTGATGATTGCACATTGCCTCTAGTCTTCACATACTGAAGCATTCCACGACCAAATGCAGCAAGAGCTGGGCAAGATGCAGGCCTGAGCTGCCAAGTGATATTTATGCCATACAACTCCCTGGAAATGACCATCTCCAACAGGAGAGATCCTAACCATCCTTTCAACTGTCGATAGTATTATCATTGCTGAATGGCCAACTATCAACATCCTGAGGGTCACCATTCACCAAAAACGGAACTAGAATAGCCATATAAATACTGTGGCCACAAGACCAAGTCAGAGACCTGTAATCTTGCAGAAAGCAATCAGGAGTTGTAATCTAGGGATTACTCCCTATACCTAGAGGCCAGGAATAAGAAGATAATATAGTTGAATGCATGGCTGAAGAGATGGTGTAAGAGGGAGTGATTTATATATCTGGATCATTGGGATCTCTTCAAAGGTTGGTGGAAACTGTACAAGAAGGACAGGTTTCACCTGAGCTGGAGGAGCATCAATATCCTTGCTGAGAGGTTTGTGTGTGTGCCACTTGGGAGTATTTAAACTAGTATGCTGGGGGGTTAGGGGGGTTGGTGGGGGGGGGGGGGGGGGAGGGGAAGGTGGGAGAAAGGCAACCAGTGCAGTAGGTTAGCATCTGGAGTGTATGAAAGGAAAAGAGGACACTAAATCAGTTAAGAGTTGAGAGTGTGAGCACAGCAGGTCAGGCAGCATCCGAGGAGCAGGAGAATTGACGCTTTGGGCAAGAGCCCTACATTAGGAATGATGTTAAGTTTAGCAGGAGCAACATGCAGGGCCAGGTTAATGAACATGGCAGGACTAGCAGTCTGAAGTGTATTTATATTAATGCAAGGTATATAACATATATAGCAGATGGGTTTACAGCCAGGATTAGTACATGGGATTGCAATGTGGTAGGCACTGTAGAAATCTGGTTGAGAGAAGGCAGGTCAACATTCCAGGGTTTAGATGTTTCAGGCAAAATAGAGAAAATGTAATGGGAAGGGGGGGGGAGCTGCTTTATTGATTAAAGAATGTTACAGCTAAACTAAGAGAGAACATCTTGGAGGCCTCATCCAGCAAGCCAATATGGGACCAATTTAGGAATAAAAAAGATGCAATCACTATGATGGAGTTATACTACAGACCTCCGAATAGCCAGTGGGAATTAGAGGAACAGATATATAAGCAGATTTTGGAAAGATGGAAAAAAAATAGGGTTGTGGTACTGAGTGACTTTAATTTCCCCATTCTTCATTCGGACTCTGTTAGTGCCAGGGTCTTAGATGTGGCAGGGGCTTAGATGGGGCAGAATTTGTCATGTGAATCCAGGAAGCAATCTTGAAACCAGATTGTCAAACTAGGGAAGGGGCATACTGGATTTTATACTGGGGAATAAGCGTGCCAGGTGTTTTAAGTTTCAGTGGGGAAGCATTTTGGAAACAGTGATCATAATTTTCACAATTCTGTAACTTTGAAAAAAGTTATGGAAAAAGATAAGACTGGTCCTCAGGTGAAAGTGCTGAACTGGGAGAAGGCTAACTACAACTGTATTGGGCAGGAATTTAAAAAATTGGATTGGGCAGTTCTTTGAAGGTAAATCCATATCTGACACTGGGGGGTTTTTTAAAAGCCATGTGACCAGAGTTTAGGACTAGCATATTCCTGTGAGGATAAAAGATAAGGATGGCAAGATTTGGGAACTCTGGATGATGAGAAATGTTGTAATTTTAGTTAAAAAGGAAAAGGAAGCATACGAAAGGTTTGGGGAAAAAAAATCAAACAAGGACCTTGAGGGGTATAAAGGAAGTAGAAAAGAATTTTAAAAAGAAATTAAGAGGGCTAGAAGGGGCCATGAAATACTCTTGGCAATGAGGATTAAGGAGAAATCCAAGACATTTTACATGTAATTTAGGAGCATGATGTAATGAGGGTAAAGGATAGGTCCACTCAAGGACAAAGGAGGAAATTTATGCATGGAGCCAGAGGAGGTGGGTGAGGTCCTTAATGAATAGTTCATAATCGGTATTCACCAATGAGAACCATAGAATCTCTACAGTGTGGAAGCAGGTCATTTAGCCTATCAAGACCCTCTGAAGAGCATCCTATCCAGATCCACCCCATGCCTACAACCCTGTAATTCCCATGGCCAATCCACCCAACCTACACATCCTTGGATACTATGGGCAAATCCATCTAGCCTACACATATTTGGACTGTGGGCAGAAAACTGGTGCATCTGACAGAAACAGGGAGAATGTACAAACTCCATACAAGCAGTCGCCTGAGGGTGGAATTGAACCACGTCTCTGGTGTTGTGAGGCAGCAGTGCTAACCACTGAGTCACCATGCTGCCCCATAGGTGTTAGAAAATAGCATGTGCTACATTAAGCCATGAATTTAATAACTTTTTAAAAACTCCGAAAAGATATCCCAGGATACTCAGGGAGGAGATTGCTGAGGTCTTAAAAGCGATCTTTGTATCCTCATTATCGACAGACGAGGTTCGAGAACAAAGAGAATAGCCAATTGATCCTATGTTAAAGAAGGGAACAGAGATAATGCAGGAAATTATAGGCTAGTGAGCCTTACATCAGTGGTGGGGAAATTATTGGAGAAGATTCTGAGGGACAGGATTTCCTTGTATTTGGGGAAGAATGGACTAGTTAGAGACAGTCAGCGTGGCTTTGTGCAGCGGAAGTCTTGTCTCACAAACTTGACTGTATAGCTTGGGAAGATGGCAGTGAAGTAGTAGTGCTCCATTCAAATTGATTCACTTATCTCCGCTTTTCTTTCCTTTACTTTTTTTTTACTTTTGCCACTTCTTTTTTTCCCCACTTTTTTCTTTAAAGCCTTTTGCTTTGGCAAGGCATTGGTGATTGGCCCTGCCCAAACATGTTCCAGGACCTGGCAATCAAAGGCTGTGAGCAGGCCCTGCCTAAACATGTTCCAGGAGCTGGTTGAGATGGCAGTGGCAGCAGGAGGAGATCAGAGGTGGTAGCGTCAGCAGCAGCAAGCATTTAGCTCCTCCCAAGATGCCAGGATGTGGCTTGACAAGGGTGCCTGCATGGACATAAGACTTAAATAAAACTCTGATATCTGGATGTTATTCATTCCTTTTGTTTCTTTTATTTCTGCTGCTTTTTAAAAATTCTGGTTTTGTATTCAAGTGTGTAACCAAGATGGCACAAGAGAATGGTGACTCTGCATACTTTCACTTGTACTCCTAAACTTCTGTACTTGAATGCACATGACAATAAAATCTATTTTTAATTCTGATTGAGTTTTGTATGAGGAAGTGAGAAGATGATTGATAAGGTTAAGGCAGTGGATGTTGTCTACTTGGACTTTAGCAAGGCCTTTGACAAAGTCCATCATGGTAAGCTGGTCCAGAAGATCAAATTGCATGGAATCCATGACAAGTGGCAAATTGGATACAAAATTGGCTTGGCCACAGAAGACCAGACTTGACCACAGAAGAGATAGTTATGGAGAGGTGTTTTTCTGAGTGGAGGTCTGTGAAGGATTATTGCTGGCACTCATGTTGTTTATAAATTATTTGGATAAAAATGTCAGTGGTCTGATAAGTAATGACACGAAAAATTGGTGGAGGTGTGGATAGACAGGAAGCATATCAAAGGATACAGCAGGATATAAATCAGCTGGAACGTTGGGCAGAGAAATGGCAGATGGAGTTTAATCCGTACAAGTGTGAGGTGATGCATTTTTGGAGGTTAAATAGAAAAGGAAAGTATTGTGTAAATGGGTAGATCCTTAGGAACATTGATATACAGAGAGATTTTGAGGTCCAAGCCCATAGCTCCCTGAAAATGGGAGTACAAGTGGATAAGGTGATAAAGAAGGCACTTGGCATTCTTGTCCTTATCGGTGGGGCCAGTGAGTACAGAAGTCGGCAAGTCATGTTGCAACTGTACTGGACCGTTTGGTGTACTGCGCAAATTTTTGTCGCCACACTATATTAAGTACGTGGGGGCTTTGGAGAAGGTACAGAAGTAGTTTACTGGGATGTTGACTGGATTGGAGTGTATTAACTATAAGGAGAGGTTGGACAAACTTGGATTGTTTTCACTTGAGCATTAGAGGCTGAGGGGCAATCTGATAGAAGTATATATGATTATGAGGGGTATGGATAGAGTGGATAGTCACGGTCTCTTTCCCAGGGTTGAAATGTCAAATACTAGAGGGCTCAGGTTTAAGGTGAGATGAGGTAAGTTTAAAAGAGATGTTCAAGCAAAGTCTTTTACACAGAGGGTGGTAGGTGCCTGGAACATGCTGCAAAGGGAAGTGATAGAAGCAGACAGGATAGCAAAGTTTAAGAGTCATTTAAACAGACACAGGAACAGACAGAAAATAGAGGGATTATGGACTAAATGTAAGCATTTTAGATTAATTTATAACAACATCATATTTGGGACAGGTATGGTGGGGCAAATGGCCTGTTCTTTTACTGTACTACTCAATGTTCTATGAGTAATTCACCTTCTGATTCCCCAAAGTGAGTCACCATCTGCATGGTACAAATCAGGAGTGTGATGGAATACTCCCAGTTTGTCAGGATGAGTGCAGCACCAGATCTCTCAACACCAACATGGACACCATCCAGGAGAAAGCAGCCTGCTGGATTGGCATCCCTTCCTCAAACACTCACTCCCTTCATCGGTGATGCACCGTATTTATTATCTACAACACGCACAATAGAAATTTTCACCAAGTCTCCTTAGACGGTACCTTTGAAACCTGTGAACAGTATCATCAAGAAGACCAAGGGCAGCAAATATACGGGATCACTACTATCTGCAAGTTCCCCTTCAAGTCACTTACTATCCAGAATAAGAAATAAATTGTTATTCATTAATTTTTCCTGGGTCAAAATCCTGGAATTCCCTCTCTATCCGCGTTAAAGACACCATCACCAAGTGACTGCAGCTGTTCAAGAAGGCAGCTCACCACCACCTTCTGAAGGGCAATAGATGCTGGCCAAACCATTAAGGTCCACACCACCTAAATGAATAAACAAAATGTCTTCTTTGAACACAAAACATGCTGAATGCTTTAGATATTTGCCAAGAGAATATCCAAGGCAGAATTGAAATTCATATATTCCTCTGACAACTAGGAGGCATCCAAGGCTTGCTTATAAATTAAGTAATAAAAATGTATGGAGGTGTTTATTAAAATCTAAGTTATAGTTTCAGGTTGGAAGGATCAGTTAGATTAAGTTTTCTAACTGACATTCTTTCATTTTGAAAGGTACCTCGAAGAGGTATTATATCTTAGAATTTTGGGGAGATGGTCAAATAGCAGAGAATGATTAAAATATATCAAATGCTGATATACAATGCTAAAAACAGTACTGATGACATGCCAAGTTCCACTGACCTATATTCTCAGAAGCTGTTTTTGTTTCACAAAGCATACCACAATAAAAGTTCTTGTGATGCTGAGGCATCTGTTAGACTAAATAAACTCATTAGGCTCAAAATACCCATATAAGTTTGTGTTTCCTTCTTGGGTCAGTGCTATTAACGAGGAGAAAGTGAGGACTGCAGATGCTGGAGATCAGAGCTGAAAATGTGTTGCTGGAAAAGGGCTTATGCCCGAAACGTCGATTCTCCTGTTCCTTGGATGCTGCCTGACCTGCTGCGCTTTTCCAGCAACACATTTTCAGCTCAGTGCTATTAACTGCAACCTTAGAAAAATGAATTCCTAAACAGTCTTTTCTCCATCTTTTAAGCCTTTGCTCTAGAATATATATAGAAACCTGAATGGAAAAAAAAAGGTCTCAAAGCTTCACAGTTAATTTATTCATCCACTTCCTTTAATTCTCAATTGCCTAAATTAGAAGGGGAGTTGGAAAAAGTCATCTTTTCTTTCTCTCACAAAATGAAGTTCCAACCTCCACCTGCTGCCATCTTCAGAAAAGTTTTACCAATATTCTTTTGGATGCCACTAACTTCCAAACCAAAGGAAGAGTTGTTTTTAAAAGATGAAACGTGAAAATGAGAGGCAATTCTAAAAGATAGGACAGCTCACATTGCCTCATCTCTTGCTGAAAGAACAACACTCACAATCGTAAATTTAACTTTAACAATGATTTAACAAAGCTTTAATAGAGTCTGTTTCTTACTGTTTTAAAATGTGCTATCTGACCTTGTATCACAGATCAGATATCTCCTTAGAGGTACACAGTATTCTTCAGTGTCTTATCCAAGTACCTAATACTTAAGCCTTTATCATGACAGTCCTTTTCCAGAGGAACAAAGTCTATTTACTAAACACAACAAACTGAAGCTCCACATTCAAATGATATCAATAGTCAATGAGAATTGCATTGCACAGGATGCATCATGAGAATGAAGTCAGCCATTTTCCCCATCAAGTCTATTACAAGCCATTGAATGGGATTATGGCTGTTGTGTTACCCAGTGCCATAGGTATTTGTGACCTGTTTGCTCTGCTCAGAACTGAAATGGGTGGCAGAAAACATCTGGATACCCACTATATTTCCCTGAATGTAGTATGGCTACAATCAACGAGCTTTCCCGTTTTGTTGGTCTCCATTGTACTTGCGAGCCTTCTGCACATCACAGGGGACTGAATAGGATTCTGAAGAAACCATGAGCTCCAGGAAGCCTTTACTCTTAAAGGTGCATTTCCCAAAAGAACAAAATGGCAGCAATGTGCTGCAGGCTGCAGAATTATTACACTGAGGGACAGGAAGACATCATATGACAGAGGTGGAACTGCCATGGATTCATTAATGAGAGCTATGCATATCAGAAAGATGGATTTGCCTCCACTAGGGAGCAGGAAGCCATCAAGCATGACCCTCTGTACGGAATGAGCCTTCATGGCAAAAGTGGTCATTGTCAAAGTCTGACACCCAGGTCTTGGCAGCACGTCAAAACAGGGTTAATAATCGCATTCAGGTGGTCCAGGTGAATGAATGCATCTCCACCACACACTGTCCAATGCAACACCTCATCACTAATATAAAACATTCCCCTCAGGAACCACTCTGACATGTTAGTAATACTCTTCACCCATACACATCTTCCAATAAAACAAGTAACACATACATCTATACACCTTCACAAATCTACAGCTATTCTGCTATGACAGGCACAATACCCAAGTATACTCTCACACAGAGCAGAAACCTCTGCTTTCTCTTCTAAGCGTGGTGGCAGGTGCAAAACACACAGGGGAACCACCATAACTACAAGTGGGAAAGCTCACTGGATCATGTGCTTATCAGTCACCTAAGTGGTCACCCGGTGGGCTATTCTCCTCGAAAATTATATCCTATCCCACTTGAAGCTGCCTACCAAAAAGAGGCTACATCCAGTCTCCTATCCTCGTTTCCAATTGGGACAGATTAAAGCCCTCAATCCAACATGGCAGGCAGTCCACTCCATTTAACTAATTGGAAGGCTGCCAGTGTTCTTGCTTGTTGGAACAGAGTTAATCCTGGCGATGATGTGGAGAGGCCTATAGTGATCCTTAGCTAACCAGTTAAAGATCTCAGTTGATGACAGTGTGGGAATGCTTTCCTGTCCAGAACTTAATTCCTATGCTTGTGGGGAAGAGGTGGGTATTTCCTTGACACTAATCTACCCAATTAACTTTCCCCTCATGACCTTCCCCATAGCTTCTCAGGAGAAGAAGGTTCTGCCCACACAATCACTCATATCTTGTCCTGTCCTCTCTCTTTCAGAAGAACATTAAAGACAACATGAAGGAGATTTGCAGTATCAGGGTAGGATCAGCATATTTGTGTCCTCAGTAATCTGGAGGATGTGACACTTAAAGTTACAGGGATTGATACCACAGAGCCAGTGACACAGTGCTGCTTCCACTCACTCCTCACCATCAACTTGAAAGGAAACTGAAGATAAGACAAACATGGAACTTATGACACTATGACTCTATGACTCCTGCCTTCCCCCTCAAAAATCTTTCCTTCATCTCTGAACTCCTCTTTGCTTATGTATTTCCTGACAGTCAAAATATCCACCTGGTCAGCCACATGCTATGAGCAGAGTCAAGAGCAACTGGAGAGCTCTGAGGAAGCAGCACTGTTCTTTTCCCGACACTTTCTGCAGCCAATTTGAATACTGGCATTGCATGGGGGGAGTCACTGGGCATGAGTGTTTCAGCCAGGACAAGAGAGTGATGACCGTTCAAACTCCATGGAGGGCATGATCACAAACCATGTCTGGTGCAAGGAGCTCAGATTCTGAATGGTTGGGGCAGAAAACACTGGCATACTTCATAACTGTTTAAGCTGTAAATATGATTAATTTTGGTATCCTGGCATTACATCAATGAAGTCATAATCTTACCACTGCACCTCATTAATGTCATGCTGTATCAACCAGTAGATGCAAGGAAAACAGGTATATTCCATAATATTACAAACAAATTTTGTGCCTTTTCCTCCATTTCCTATAGTACAGTCTGGCTAATGAAAATTTATCAACATCAGATTTAAAATTGACAACTGATCTAGCATCAATTGCTGTTTGTGGAAGAAGTTAAAAAACACACAACACCAGGTTATAATTCAACAGGGTTAATTGGAATCATTAGCTTTCAAAGCGCCACTCCTTCATCAGGTGGTTGTGGAGCAGAATCGTAAGATACAGATTTTTTGTAGCAACAGGAGTGCAGTGCCATGGAATGTAATATTAAACAAATTTAGCTTAAGACTTTCATCTCTTAGAATGACCATGTTAGTTTCGGTTCCTTCATATGTAAATCCCAGAACTTTTTAAAAGTTACATTCTCAAGATAGCTTTTAACAATAGGTATCTTCTCAGCTCAGATAATGCATTGAAGAGGTGAAGTTAAAGTCTGTCTGTGTCCCAGTGTTAGATCTGACTGATTCTATTTCTAAAGTGGGAGTTACAGAATCTTGTATGGATTTATGCAGTTTTTGAGCAAAACAAAATGTAATTCTGCAAGTAAAAATTCACCCCACAAAGCTATATGTGTGTGTGTGCAGGGGAGACTAAGTGAGTGTGTGCATGTGGGTGTGTGTGTGTGGGGTGGCAGTGTCTGTGAGAGAGTGTGCGTCTGTGCGTGGAGTGTAATGGGGTATCTGTCTGTGAGAGGGTGCGTGCGTGGGTGTGAGTGTGTGAGGTGTGTGTGTGAGCATTTGAGAGAGAGAGCTTGAGTATAAGAGAGGGTCGGCGTAATGGAATACTCCCCATTTGCCTGGATGAGCACAATGCCAATATCAGTGAAGGAACTTGACTCACCCAGGACAAAACAGCCTGCTTGATCAGAAGTACATTCACAAACACTCCCTCCCTCCACCACTGACACTCAGTAACCACAGTCTGTACTTTTTACATGATGCACTTCAGAAATTCACCAAGGCTCCTTAGACAGCATTGTTCAAACCCATGACCACTTCTAGCCACATGTACAAGGGCAGTCTCCAAGCCACTCACCATCCTGATATCAATTTCCTTTGCCATTTCTTCAGCATCTTTTGGTCAAAATCCTGCAACTCACTCTTTAATAACATTGTGGGTTTACCTACACCAAATAGATGCAGCCATCCAAGAAAAAGTAGCTAACCACCTCCTCAAGAAATGGGCAGTGAATGCTGGCCCAATCAGCAATGCCCAAATCCCATAAACAAATCTTTTAAAAATGTACCTTCAACAAAACAAAGTTATATTTTTTTTCTGGAATGGCGATGTGTGCAATATTTGGATTTATTTTAAGTGTTTTGTGAATAAGCTTTGCATCTTCGCTTGAGTAAGTCTTGTTTTCAATAAGTTAGTTCATTATTTGTTAAGAAACCTGTTTGACCTGTTTCTGATACTGAGCCATATACAGTCTGATATAATATAATTGTGGTTAGTCGTGAAGTGGGATAAGAAAGAACATCAGTCCAACCCTCCTATTTGTGTGGTAATGAGTGACTCCATCAAATACTTTTGAGAACACCATGTACATAACATCTACAGATATTTCCCTGTCCAGTCATAGAGTCATAAAGATGTACAGCATGGAAACAGACCCTTCGGTCCAACCCGTCCATGTCAACCAGATATCCCAACGCAATCTAGTCCCACCTGCCAGCACCCGGCCCATTTCCCTCCAAACTCTTCCTATTCATATACCCATCCAAATGCCTCTTAAATGTTGCAATTGTACCAGCCTCCACCACATCCTCTGGCAGCTCATTCCATACACGTACCACCCTCTGCATGAAAAAGTTGCCCCTTAGGTCTCTTTTATATCTTTCCCCTCTCACCCTAAACTATGCCCTCTAGTTCTGGACTCCCCGACCCCAGGGAAAA
>NC_057725.1:52023699-52047477 GCF_004010195.1 Chiloscyllium plagiosum | reverse complement strand
AACTCAATCAAGTTTGTGAGACATGATTTCCCATGCACAAAGCCATGTTGACTATCCCGAATCAGTCCTTGCCTTTCCAAATACATGTGCATCTTGTCCCTCAGGATTCCCTCCAACAACTTGCCCACCCACCAAGGTCAGACTCACTGGTCTATAGTTCCCTGACTTGTATTTACCGCCCTTCTTAAACAGTGTCACCACGTTTGCCAACCTCCAGTCTTATGGCACCTCACCTGTGACTATCGATGATACAAATATCTCAGCAAGAGGCCCAGCAATCACTTCTCTCACTTCCCACAGAGTACACCTGATCAGGTCTTGGGGATTTATCCACTTTTAACCGTTTCAAGACATCCAGCACTTCCTTCTCTGTAATCTGGACATTTTGCAAGATGTCACCATCTATTTCCCTACAGTCTATATCTTCCATATCCTTTTCCACAGTAAATACTGATGCAAAATATTCATTTAGTTTCTCCCCCATTTTCTGTGGCTCCACACAAAGGCCGCCTTGCTGATCTTGGAGGGGCCCTATTCTCTCCCTCGTTCCCCTTTTGTCCTTAATATATTTGTAAAAATTCTTTGGATTCTCCTTAATTCTATTTGCCAAAGCTATCTCATGTCCCCGTTTTGCCCTCCTGATTTCCCTCTTAAGTATACTCCTACTTTCGTTATACTCTTCTAAGGATTCAGTTGATGTATCCTGTCTATACCTGACATATGCTTCCTTCTTTTTCTTAACCAAACCCTCAATTTCTTTAGTCATCCAGCATTCCCTATACCTACCAGCTTTCTCTTTCACCCTGACAGGAATATACTTTCTCTGGATTCTTGTTATCTCATTTCTGAAGACTTCCCATTTTCCAGCCGTCCCTTTATCTGTGAACATCTACCTCCAATCAGCTTTCGAAAGTTCTTGCTTAATACCGTCAAAATTGGCCTTTCTCCAATTTAGAGCTTCAACTTTTAGATCTGGTCTATCCTTTTCCATCACTATTTTAAAATGAATAGAATTATGGTCGCTGGCCCCAAATTGCTCCCCCACTGACACCTCAGTCACCTGCTCTGCCTTATTTCCCAAGAGTAGGTCAAGTTTTGCACCTTCTCTCGTAGGTACATCCACATATTGAATCAGAAAATTGTCATGTACACACTTAAGAAGTTCCTCTTCATCTAAACCTTTAACACTATGGCAGTCCCAGTCGATGTTTGGAAAGTTAAAATCCCCTACCATAACTACCCTATTATTCTTACAGATAGCTGAAATCTCCTTACAAGTTTGTTTCTCAATTTCCCATTTTTTGAAGAATTGACCAATCAAGTTTATCAGGCATATCTCTCTTTTGCAAACTATAATCGCAATCTCTGATAATTGTAAGTCACTCCATCCTTAATTTTGGTGTGCTATAGTTCAATAAAATTAATACAAGCAAAATAACAGCAAGAAAAAAATAATTTGAGGAGAATTAGAGTACAGATAAAAGTATGACAAGTGCTCAAGACCAGATGGTTTCAATACTAATATTTTAAAGGAAGTAGACATAAACATTGTAGATTCCCTAACTACAATTCTACAAAGCTTCTGTAGATTGTAAATTTATGCTTGTTACTCCACAATTATGCTAATTTTGTTGAATCCCTTGCAATGTCTGGCACACTGACCCCTTCCTTCAATTCTTACCCTAACACAATGTAATTATTCAACATGCCCCACATTTTCTTATTTGAATCGACAATATCATCACTATCAGTTTTCAGGGGTCTCACATTGCTCCCAACCACGCTCATCTTCCTAATATAATGCTGAAAGTTTTTATGTTGGTATTGCTACCCTATGTGAGTTTCTGTTTAAATTTCCTTTTGTAGCTTCTACTTTCTGTTGTGTAACTCTTTACTGTTCCTTGCATTCCTGTCACTACCAGGAGCTGTGCTTTTTTTGCATTTGTGTTTCTTGTACTTTTACCATGTCTCTCACAGTTACTCTTTAGTTGGACAAGCTGCTTTTTTTTTGCAAGTCAAGTTCCTGCTCCTTTAGCATATAAATTGCTTCCATATCACATTAAATTATTTATAAATAATTATATATGTTTAAATTATTATAAATCTCACCCTTTCTTGAAAACAGTCGAAGCTTTGGCCTCAAATACTTTCTGTGGCAGAGAGTCTCATTGGTTCACTACTGTCTGGGTGAAGCGATTCCTCAACTCAATCTTAAATAGCCTACCCCATAAATCAAGACTCTGTCCCCTGAATCTGGACTCTCCCATCATCAGGAACATCCTGCCTGCATTTAATCCTCTTAGAATATTATAGGTTTCTTTGACATTCCCTTTTATTCTTCTAAACTCCAGTGAATAAACAGAATAGCCGATCCCGTCAGTGAAGATAGACAACTGCATCTCCTCCACAATAACCTTCAGCATTGGAGCCCCCCCAAGGATGCGTTCTCAGCCCTCTACTGTACTCCCTGTGCACCAACAACTGTGTAGCCGAATTCCAAATAATTGCCATCTACAAGTTTGCTGACAACATTATGACGGTAAGATGGATATCAAACAATGACGAGCCAGAATACAGAAAGGAGATAGAGGACTTAGTGTCGTGGTGCAATGATGACAATTTCTCTCTCAATGTTGGCAAAACAAAAGAACTGATCATTGGCTTCAAGAAGAAAGGAGGAGAACACACCATCATCTACATCAATGGAGCAGAAGTTGAGCGGGCTGAGAGCATCAAGTTCCTAGGAGTGACAGTAATCTACAACCTGTCCTGGATTTCCCACATAGATATAATGGTCAAGAAGACATAAAAAAACCTCTTCTTCTCAGGCAGCTTAGGAAATTTGGATGTCTGTAAGAACCCTTAACAATTTCTACAGATGCAACATAGAAAGCATACTATCTGGGGTCATAACAGCCTGATATGGCAACTGCTCTTCTCAGGACCAAAAGAAACTACAAAAGGTTGTGTGTACAGCCTACACGGAAGCCAAACTCACATCCACAGACTCCATTTACACATCTCATTGCTGCAGAAAGGCTACCAACATCATCAAAGACCCCTCCCACCTTGATAATGCTCTCCTACTACCTCCTCCATCAGGCAGGAAGAAACAGAAGCTTGAACACACACACACACACCAACAGATTAAAGATCAGTTTCTTCCCTACCATTATCAGATTGATATATAGATTCTCTAACTTCAAATAATGTTTATCTTGTTAATGTTGATCTTGCTTTGTGCACCTCCTGTGCAGAGTAACCCCTGTATGACTCACTCTGTCGAGCACCCTATGATCTGTATGTCCTTACTTGCTATGATCTGCCTGTACAGCTTGTAAACAAAGTTTCACTGTACTTAGGTACACATGACTACAATAAATCAAATCAAATCAGTCTCTCTTCATACATCAGTCCTACCGTTTTAGGATATCCGTTTTCATTATTCATGTCATTTCAACCTTAATCATTGAGGTTTGTAAACACTATATGTTTTAATTTATGAATATTCTTGATTGTAGACTGAAATGGGAAAAGGAATGTTTTATAAACAATGGATTTGTGGAAAGGATTATTGCACTTTTAAAAAGCAATTTACTGACTGACATTGTAAGTGCTGTTTACACCGCTATTTGTTCAATCTTTGGGGAGGTATGGTTGCAGACAAACAGAAACCAGGGTATGGTATTTGTCCAGAAACAAGTTATTGATTGGTCTGTGCAATGGTGACAAATAGTCGATGATAAAAGCTTTCTACCTGACAACACTATGTAAATGGCTCACAGGTGACTGAACAGCTGGTGGGTGTGAAATTTGGTCAGGAGCAACTGGACCTCTTGGAAGGGGGGGTGTTTTCCTTTCTCCTGCTGAAGAAAAGATACCTAAAGCCTTAAGAAAGCCAGTTCATTTCCCCTCACTAATTGCTGTAAGATATGGCTTTAACCACTAGGTCAGAGACCTTGCAATTTATGAACCTGTTGCTCTATGTCTCATGCAGGACAACTGAAAATATCGGAAGAGAAAGAGCGAGAGAAAAGGATCGAAGAAGACCAAGACCTGGAAAATCAAAAGTATCATCCAAGCAAATGCTTAAGAAAGGATCTATTGAACTACCTTCCCAGTTTTCCCTTAAACACACAGCAATGTTTGTTTTGTGTGCCTGTCTGCGTCTGTTTGCAGGTGGAAGTAGGGAGGGTTCTATAAGAGGATCAGAGTTTTAACTAGTAGAATTATATTTTGATGGTTCATAATTGTTTACCTGTAGCTCAAATATTTATATTTGTGATAAACAGAAGAATATAGAACAGTACAGCACAAAATCAGGCCCTTGGGCTCACCATATCTGTGTCAACCATAATGCCATTCTAAACTAATCCCATCTGCCTGCACATGGTCTGTATCCATCCATTCCCTATCTGTTCAATGTCTGTTTAAATGCCTCTTAAGTGTTATTATGATATTGACTCCTACCACTTCTTCTCACAGCATTTTTAGTAAAGTTCATGTAGACAACATCCACTGCGCCATCCTCATCAATCATTTATATGACCTCCTCAAAAAACTCAATCAAATTTGTGGGACAAAACCTTTACTGCATAAAGCCTGCTGACTATCTTTAATTAACCCATTCTTTTTCAAATGTGAATAAACCTTGTTCCTAAGAATCTCCTCCAATAATTTCTCTACCACTGATGTAAGGTTCACTGTCCTAAAACTTCCTGGATTATCACTGTTGCTCTTCTTAAAGAGATGAACAATATTGACTATTCTCCAATATTCTGGAGCCTCACCTGTGGCTAAAGAGAATACAAAATATCTGTCAAGGCCCCAGCAATCTCTTCCCTTCCTTCCCTCAGTAACCTGTGATAAATCCCATCAGGCACTGGGGCAGTATCTACATTAATGTTTTTCAAGATACCCAACACCACTTCTTTCTTAATATCGATATTAACATATCACTCCCTAATCTTACCATCTTCCATGTCCTTCTGTTTGGTGAATACTGATGTGAAATACTCATTAACAATCTTGCCTACCTCCTCTGCCTCTAAGCATAAATTCCTTAATTTGTCCTTGGTTGGACCTGTCCTTTCCCAGCTATTCGCTTGCTCCTAATGTAAGTATGAAATGCCTTGGGATTGTCCTTAATCTTACTTGCCAAGGACATTTCAAGGCTCCTTTTAATCCTCCTAATTCCTTGTTTAAGTTCTTTCCTGCTTCCTTTATATTCCTTGACTGATTTCAGTTTCCTAAAGCTTATACTCAACCTGTTCATCGAGAACTGTCAGCATGGTATTGGTTGTCACAATTTCTCTGCTCCTCTGACCTAATTCAACCTATCTCCGTGTGAACTGACTGCACTCTATTTTCTCAGGTCCAATCTGACTTTGTAATTAAGCCTGTTGTCAAAGGGGACTGGCAGATTGATCTCTACATTGTAGAAGCTGAGCACCAGCTCTCAGGTATCACTTTCTAACATCCCCTGGACCATGACTCCATCATGGAACATCAGGCTACTATGTCCACAATGGCCACTAACCTCATTTTATCTGGTAATTTCACCCCACTGCCTTCAAGCTCATAGTCCCCAACCCCACAGAGCTTGCTTCCACTTGCTTCTACAAACAGGCAGACTCAATATTTCAGCCTGCTCCTGCTCCACAGAACCCCTTCTACCTCGGCTCGGTTTTTTTTCCTTGTCCAGTCTGTTCCCGCTTACATCTGCGATTCCTCTGGCACTTTACTTCAGTTTAAGATTTTCCAGTCTGCGGGCTCCAGCCACTTCCTCTTTACCATGGACATGCAATCCCTATACACGCCCATCTCCCATCAGGATGCTCTCAGGGCTCACAGCTTCTTCCTAGAAAAAAGGCCTGAACTGTCCCCATCCCTGACCCTCCTCCTCGACCCGGCCGGGTTTATCCTCACACTGAACAACTTCTCTATTAACTCCTCTGATTTTCTTTAGGTCAAAGGGGAAGCCACGGGTACCCGCATTGGCTCCAGCTTTGCCTGTCTCTTCGGGTGTATGTGGAACATTCCTTGTTCCAGTCCTATTTTGGCTTCCACGTACAACTCTTTCTCCGGAATATCAATGGTACCATCAGTGCTCCCTCTCTCATCCAAAAATGGAAAAGTTTATCAATTTTGCTTCCAATTTCCACTAACCAAGAGAATGTGTTACTGGTTTAAACACAGAATAAAGAACCAAGTTCAGATGATTCTGAATTGGACGTTCCTCAAATTAAATTGAACAATAAGGAAGTTCTTAAAAATTGGGATAAATTATTGAGTTAACTTCTAGAGGAAAATTGAAATGACCTGAAAGAGTTATTATTATCGCTTGGGCAGATATGTGGTAAGCTGGGAAGTACTAATCTAATGATGCATGATGTAGACATAGGAAATGTTGTTCCAATTAAGCAACATCCTTATAGACTTAACCCTCTAAAGTTGGTACTGGTTCAAAAAGAGATTGAATGAATGCTCAAAGATAACATAATCAAAGTGAGTTGCAGCATCTGGAACTCACTCATAGTAACGGGGCAAAAACCAGATGGTACCCAATGATTATGTGTGGATTATCAGAACATCACTGCAGTTACAAAGTCTGATTCATATTCTATTCCATGTTTGGAAGACTGTATGAAGAAGATGGGGCATCAACTTATTGGGTTTACTCAGAGGATACTAGCAGGCACCTTTATGCAAAACAGCAAAGATTAGTTTGGCTTTTGTAACACCGAATGGGCTATAACAATTTAAGTTGAAACTTTATTGCTGGAACAGCACAGCAGGTCAGGAGTCATCAATGTAGCGAAGAAAAAGATGGGGGGTGGGGCCAGTGTAGTTGCGGAAGATGGATTGTTCCACATACCCTACGAATTTAAAGTCATGCCATTTAGTATAAATAATGTGCCAGCCATATTTCAAAGACTAACCAATCAAGTTATTTCTGGATTAGCAAAATGTGTGGTATACATCGGCGGCCTAGTGATTTGTAGTCACACATGCAATGACAATTTGCAACATTTATTGGAATTGTTCGATCAACTTTGGGAGGCAGGCTTGGTGATCAACCTGGCTAAGAGTGGATTCTTAAAAACCCAAATCATGTTCCTGGGCCATGTTATCTGACATGGACAGGTGGTCACACGAGATGAGAAAACAAAGGTTATTAGGTAGTTCCCCATACATTGACAAAGAGAGCAGTACTACAATTCCTGGGATTGAGTGGGTTTTATCGGAAGTTTGTTCTGAACTTTAGCAGTGTGGATGCTCCACTGATTAAACTTATTGAAGAAGTGCAGAAAATGTAAGTGGACAGCAGACTGTCACAATGCATCTGACAGCCTGAAAGCTGTGTTAACCATTGCCCCAATGTTAGCCACGTCTAATTACACAAAGCCATTCAAGGGTGCTGGTGCTGTACTCTTATAAGAAGGTGACGAGAAGATAGAAAGACCTATCGGATATTTTTCCAGAAAATTAAATACTCATCAACAGAAATATTCCATAATTGGGAAGGAACCTTTGAGTGTTGACGTTACAATATTTCAACATTTATATTGCCAGAAATGTGTCTGAGAGAATTGTATATACTGATCATATCCCATTAACGTTTTTGGAGAAATTTTAAGAACAAGAATTCCAGACTTCTTAGATGGAGTTTATTATTGCAGCCATTCAATTTGAAAATTATGCACATGGAAGGATGAGAAAACATAATTGCCAACGCGTTGTTGTGACTTGGATGCAGAAAGATGGAGGCGTTCGATTGGAGGAGTAAATGGACTGAAATAGAATGTAGTCGTGAATGTTTGCACGCTTAGAGTCAATGTGATGCATGCACTGTAGTGTAATATACTAGTAGAGCAAGACTAAGGGTTTTAAAATGAAGCCATTTTTCTATATGTTTTTTTTAAAGGGGGGGGAGGGGTGATATGTCAGTGCTTTCACTTTAAAGAGATTATTTTGTCCTGGGTTTTTTTTTAAGAGAGTTTGTAAAGGCAGAGGTGCCAAGCTGGCTACTCGACATGGCTTAAGTAAACAATTTAGGAGGCTTTTCAGTCCTTTTGTAAAATAAATGTAACAATGGAAGGGAAATGACCAGCTCTTGCAGGCCAGGCTTCCTAGTTTTTTTTTAGCTGTAGCATGCAAAAGCTGTTTGGGGGTCCCAGAAGGGTTGGAAATTTCAGTAAAAGATTCTTAGCTGCTACTTTCAGGAAATTTCAGCAAAGGATTCCTAGCAGCTACTTTCTCTGAATTATCTCTTGATGTTGTTTCCTCCTGGATTGGAGAACTGCATGTAAGAACCTGTATCTGAATAGACCTTTTTGCCAAGGGGTTGTTTATTGGATGTTACAAGATTGGAACAGTTAATTAGTAATAGTTACAGTATCAATTATAGTGTTAAGTTTTCATAAGTTAAGTTATTATAAATTCCTCTTTCTTTTGTTGTATTTTAACTATAGTGTTTAAATAAATTGGTTTGCTTAACATTGAGTGGTTTGACCAGTCACATCACATCTGGGACACGTACTTCACATAAGAAAAAGTTAGGGTCTAGGCTACCTTCTTAAAATATTTTGAGGGGGTCTGGTCTGATCCATTACAGACAGGAAAATAATTGGGTTGAAGTGTTTAGTTGGCGAGGTACTGTGGATGGCAGTAATTGGTTGTAGATAATATCAAGAAGAATTTTGAATCTGGAATGTTCTGAATGATCTTCAGCCTACATTTGGTAATGTAGTGGATTCCTTGCTGTCCTGGATAGACTCAGATTCAGACTTCATTCCTGGAGCTGCCAATTCAATTGTGTCAGTGAATGTCAATGTGAAGTGACACAAGCAGATTTCCCTTTACTTCATTAGGTTTCCAATTCCACATAGGTTTGGCACAAGAAGCATATTATACGTTTCTGCTATTGGATGCTTGCAACCTATTTGATCTTGGGTATTTTATGAGCCTCGCAGGACATGGCAAATAATTTTGACTTCATCATAGGATAGTGGGAGAATGCAAGAGAAGGTCAGAATAGAGATAGGAACCAAAGCAGAGGACTCACTGGAATTAAAGCAGAGGACTCATTGACAATACATGTGCACAAGTTGGCATCTGTAATGAACCCAACTTCTTAGCAGGATGTGACGATACTATGGCGCTAAGAGGTGTATTTTGTTCTGGTTTATTTTGAAGAGAGGTTTGAAGGCAGAGATGCTGACCTGTCTATTGAAAGTCCTTGAAGTACACAGCTTGGGGATTTAGAGATTTTAAAAAAAAGTTGGGTCAATCGAAGCAGCCTGAATGATGGGTCAAACTCCCACACAAACAGGATTTTTCATTTCAGTAGCTGTTGTTGCTGGAGTCTCAGCAGGGTTGGAACCTGCAGTACATTTCTCTGGCTATCCTGTTTCAGAGTTTTCCCTTGGTGTCTTTCTCCCTGGGTAGCAGAGTTGCATGTGGAGACTATCTATTTTATTGACTTTGCCAAGAGTTTGTTGATGGGATGTTACTATATTACTATACTACTGTTGCTTTGCAGTAAAATAATCTATTATTTTGTTAAGATTTCCAATAGAGTTGTTATTCCAATTTCCTCTTTCCGTTGTTGTATTTTAACTATATGTATGAATAAAGTGTGTTTTGCTTCAAATTGAATTGCGTACGGAATGAAATGCCCTTACTTGCCTTTACAATAAGAAAAAGTTAGGTCTATCTTCTTAATAACATTATGAGGGAGTCTGTTCTGGCCCAGATCACAGGAGTCAGAATTTCTCTGACCATCCTAATATTTTTGCGAGAATATACTTTATTCATAAAATTTCTAAAAGTTCATTCCAAAATGAACTGGCTTAAAAATTATGGTAAGTACAAATAAAATTCAACTTGTCACCTTCTTAGGTACCTCAATGCAATTGTCACATACTTCGGATTTACAATTAGACCTGTCAGGCACACAGCCATGTTGGAAGTAAATGCTTGTGATCCTTTTCTGGTGAACACCCGGCGCGCAGAAGAGGTATAACACTGCGATTAGACGCTTATATTATTGTGCCTCGGGTCTGGAATGAGGAAGTTGTAGTTGGGAAACGTGAATGCTGATTAGGCGTTTCTCAGTAATCGTGGGGCTGCCTAACCACACCAAAAAAGTTTCGAGGCGTATTTGATTGTTTTGGGCATGACACAGATGCATCGAAAAGGGGGACGCTGGTGAACTTTGACTGTACATGGAGGGAGGCACTTACATGTTACTAATGACACAGAACTGGCTGGAAATCGGCAGGATTTAGATACATGTGTAACTTTGGGTAAAACATTCGTCGTTCGAGATTACAGTCAGAGACTATGGAACAGGTAAAAACAGATAATTAAAATGTTTTGTTTACATCTCTTGTCGGAGAACAGCGGCCACGAACTCTTTAACGCAGGGCACCCGAGTACGGACAAGTTTTAAAGTTAAAAAATAAGGCAGAAGCAGGAACGTTCAACTCACTTTCTTGCGAGAAAATTCAACTTCTTAGTTTCAGTTTTAGTTATAAAGACACTTAGCAAAATTAAATTGCCATTAAGTTCGAAAATTAGTTTCGATGTTGCCAGGCATAAAAGGACATGGTTCACATGGTTGTAGGTGTAGACGGCCTATTTTGAGCAACTGATTTGTTGGGAAGGGTTCGGAATGGATCAGGGTTGTGTCTGGAACAGGAGTCTGGAAAGCAGGTTTCTTTTGGCAAAAGGAGACTCAGTTACTTCTGAGGCGAAAGTGAGGACTGCAGATGCTGGAGGTCAGAGTGTGATGTTGAAAGAGCACAGCTCCAAATCATGACAGCAGGTCAGGCAACATCCAAGGAGCAGGAGGATCGACGTTTCGGGTATAAGCCCTTCATCAGGAATGACTCATTCTTGGCCTCATTCCTGATGAAGGGCTTATGCCCGAAACGTCGATTCTCTGCCCCTCGGGTGCTGCCTGACCTGATGTGCTTTTCCAGCACTACACTCTCGATTCAGTTACCTATGAATATTGATCGGGTAATTTAGTGAGGAGATGCATATGTCCTTAAAGGAGTTGATCTAATATTGCACCATTAACGCCAAAAAAAAGGGACCATCGGCTGGGGTTCCTTACCAACTCCTCCACACTCACGTTTTGTGGAATCGCTGTCTGAATTCATTCAGCTGGGCGGAGGACAGCAAAAAGGATAGCAAAATGAGAAGAACGTTTACCATGCAACTAAAATTCGATATTTACTCCCCTGTTTGCTGTTCTAATAATTTGCTTTTATCCATGGGTGGTGTTACATAGAGTCAATCACAGAATCCCTACAGTGTGGCCACAGGTCCTTCAGTCCAGCAAGTCCACACCAACCCTCCAAAGAGTATCCCACCCAGATCTATTCCGCTACCCTATTACTCTACATTTACCCCTGACTGATGCACCTAACCTCCACATCCCTGAACATTATGGGCAATTTAGCACAGCCAATTCACCTAATCTGTCGACCTTTGGATTGTGGGAGGAAACTGGAGCACCCGGAGGAAACCCACACCTCCACGGGGAGAATGTGCAAACTCCACACAGTCACCTGAGCTAGAATCGAACCCGGGTCCCTGGCACTGTGAGGCAGCACTATTAACCACTGAGAACCATGCGATGGAGGAAAGTGCTCAACCTATTTAATTTCATATTTCCAGAAAATTATGCCTCAATTTTTCTTCTAAAATAAGTCCAATGCAGCCTCAGGCACCATCTCCGATACCAGGACATGGTAGTTTAGCCATTTGCATTATTACATTATAGATAAACCTCAGCACAGTATTTCAAAGATTGGGTAAGAGGAGTTCTTAGCTCTGCCAGAGAATATGGTGCAAATTCGATCATTGTTTTCATTGGGAACATGGAATATTCAGGTTGGTGAATGCTGGATTTGTATGATGCAATTGACTATAAACTCACTGATACAGATTGTGAACACACGATCTGAGGAAAAAAGTTCAATGAGTTTCAAGCAAGACTGCAGTTTAGAATGATTTCAATTTGCACAAAGATAGATATGTGAAAGAGTCCCAATGAAAATTACTCATGTGTCTTAATAAATATTCAGCAAATGAATAGGATTACGTGAAGAAGGGATGAGGTGGATACTTCAAGGGAAACACGGACAAAGTTTCAAGTTCAATGTGGTGGTGGATTTAAAACCAAAAGAGAAAATGCTGGAAAATTTCAGCAGGTCTGGCAGCATCTGTAAGGAGAGAAAAGAACTGACGTTTCGAATCTGACTGACCCTTTGTCAAAGCTCAAGCTTTGACAAAGGGTCAGTCAGACTTGAAATGTCAGCTCTTTTCTCTCCTTACAGATGCTGCCAGTCCTGCTGAGATTTTCCAGCATTTTCTCTTTTGGTTTCAGATTCCAGCATCCGCAGTAATTTGCTTTTATCCAGTGGTGCTGGATTTGCTGAGTAGGAATGTGTCAGTGGCTCTTCACAGACTGCTTGATTCTTTGTTTTATTTGCAAAAGAAAATTTTGAACGATGCACATAAGGTATCTGATCCACTAGCCTTTGCTGCAAGTTCTGCCCAGATGCCCCAATGCTGCAGGGAGGGAGTTGGTATTTACAGTGCCAATTACTTAGATAAAGTTGATTATTAGAAATGTGGGACTTGATACATTTCTGGACTATTGTTTGGGAATTAGGGAATAAGGGGTAAATGTAGGGGTATGGGTGGGTTGCGCTTCGGCGGGGCGGTGTGGACTTGTTGGGCCGAAGGGCCTGTTTCCACACTGTAAGTAATCTAATCTAATCTAATCAGACTATTTAGGTAGAGTCTAGAAAAGAGATTGCATGTTGTATGCAGAAAGAATGAATGCAATCAACTGAATGTCCTTTGCTCACTTTATAATTTTCTCTTCTCAGGTTTTGCTGTGGTTGTTTTGTGGTTAGACTATAAAAATAACTTGCACAGTGCTTTTCACGTCATTAAATGATTGACATAACTTACATAATGAGATAGGTGAAATGAGGTATTAAGAGAGGAAAGTGAGGCAGAGAGAGGGAGACACACAAGTAGAAAAATTCTAAAGCTAAGGCCATTTCCTCCCAAATATTTTCCCACTATAATCCCATTTGGTCACTTATTGGGATCTCTGGGTGAGGACTCAGCATGGGAGCAGGAATTGGAGAAGAGCCCTCAGATGGAGAGCAGGGAAGGGCAAAGTTCCTTGGTGACCATTGCTACCTTAGAGCTCACAACCCCAACATTTCAACTCCAGCCTGTTTTGGGTGCTGACACTTATGCTGGGTGTTTTGGCTTAAGGCCCATGCAAGTAAAGGCATATGGCTATTAAGTGCAGAGTGTTTAAAATTAGGAAAATTCAAGAAATAGTGGAGGTGGTAGTATAGTAATAATGTTACTTGACTAGCAATTCAGAAGTCCAGGCCAATGTTCTGAGGACATAGGTGTGAATCTCATCACAATAGATAGTGAAATTTGGATTCAATGAAATCTGGAAGAAGAGCTAACCTAATGGCAACCATGTACCTGTAATCACAGTTGATTGTCATAAAAACCCATTCTGTTCACTCATGTCCTTTAGAGAAGGAAATTTGTCTTCCTTACTTGGTCTGGCCTACATGTGACTCCAGATCCATAACAATGTATTTGATTCTTAGCTGCCCTCTGTGCAGTTCAGGGCAATAAATGATGGCCTAGCTTGTGATGCCAGTAGCCAATAAATTAATTTTTAAAACGTTGCAATTGGATGACTGCAGTTATGAGGGTTGTGGGGCTGGACGGTAGAAAAAACTTAATGAAAATAAATATAGGTCTCACAGTCAGAAACAGGGAAAGTTATATTTGGGAACAAAGAGATATCAGGGCAATTAAGTACATACTTCTGTCCTGTCTACACAAAGGAGCACACAGTAACATCCCAAGAACATTGGGAAACACAAGGTCTAGTGAGGGTGAGTAAATGAATAAAATTATTATTAGCAGGGAAATGGTGTTGAGAAAATTGATGGGATTAAAGGCAATAAATCCCAGGGTTTGATAATGTACATCTAAAGTACAGTGTACTTAAAAAAGAGGCTGTAGAGATAGGGGATACATTGGTGGTCATCTTTCAACAGACTCTGGAATAGTTCCTATGCACTGGAGGGTTGTTCATGTAGCTGTAGAGATCAGTGTTTAAATTAGATTACTTACAGTGTGGAAACAAGTCCACACCGACCCTCCGAAGAGGAACCCACCCCTTCCCCTACATTTACCCCTTCACCTAACCCTACGGGCAATTTAGCATGGCCAATTCACCTAACCTGCACATTTTTGGACTGTGGGAGGAAACCCACGCAGACACGGGGAGAATGTGCAAACTCCACACAGATAGTTGCCTAAGGCGGGAATTGAATCTGGCACTTGTGCTAACCACTGTGCCACCGTGCCACCCAGCTATTCACAATGTATAATAATGAATTAAATGAGGGATCCAGTTTTCAGATAACAAAAAGTTTGTTGGATTAGTTATCAGGAGAATGCAGAGATGTTTCAATGTGATATGGACAAGTTGAGTGATTGGGCAAATGCATTACAGATGCATGCACTATGGACATATGTGATGTTATCCACTTTGGTGACAAACACAGGAAGGTAAATTATTATTCGAATGGTGATAGATTTGGAAAGGATAGGTTGCAGTGAGAACTGGCTGTTCTTGTACACCAGGCAGTGAAAGTAAACATGCAAGTGCGCAGAAAGCAAATGGCATGTCAGCTTTCATAGTGAGAGGGATTGAATGCAGGAGCAGGCATGTCTTGTTATAACTGTTCAGAGCCTTGTTGAAACTACACTGGTGAATTGTGTGTAATTTTGATCTCCTTATCTGAGGAAGAATATTCTAGCTATTGAGGAAGTGCAACAAAATTTAGCAGACTGATTCCTGGGATGGCAGGGCTGATGTGTGAAGGCAGACTGGATCGTTTATAACTATATTCACTGGAATGTAGAAGAATGAGGAGGGCATCTAGAAACCTATAAAATTCTAACAGGACTGGACAGAATAGATGCAGGTAAGATGTTCCTGATCACCAGAGAGTCAAGAACCAGAAGTCATAGTCTAAGGCTACAGAATACAGGTTCATGAGAATTGTACCAGGAATGAAGGGCTTAACATATGAGGAACGTCTGAGGACTCTGGGTCAATATTCAATAGGGTTTAGCAGGATGGTGGGAATCTAATTGAAACTTACAGAATACTGATGGCCTGGACAGAGTGGATGTTGGGAAGTTGTTTCCATTGGTAGGAGAGACTAGAACCCAAGGGCACAGCTTTAGAATAAAGAGAAGACCTTTTAGAAGGGAAATAGGTAGAGAGTGGTGAATTTATGGAATTCACTGCCACAGAAGGCTGTGGAGGCCAGGTATATTGAGACATATTTAAGTCTGAGATAGATAGGTTCTTTGAGGAGAAAGTGAGGTCTGCAGATGCTGGAGATCAGAGCTGAAAATGTGTTGCTGGAAAAGCGCAGCAGGTCAGGCAGCATCCTGTTCCCTGGATGCTGCCTGACCTGCTGCGCTTTTCCAGCAACACATTTTCAGCATAGATAGGTTCTTGATTGTCAAGGGGATCAAGGGTTATGGGGAAAAGCAGGAGAATGGGGTTGAGAAACCTATCAGCCATGATTAATTGGCACAGCAGATTTGATGGGCTGAACCACTGTGGGGACCACTGTTGTTTGTGCTGTACATAAATAATCTGGAGGAAGGTATAGGTGGCCTGATTAACAAGTTTGCAGATGATACTACGATTGGTGGAGTAGCAGACAGTGAAGAGGACTGTCAGAGAATGCAGCAGAATTTACATGCATTGGATAATTGGGCAGAGAAATGGCAGATGGAGTTCAATCCAGACAAATGTCAGGTGAGGCATTGTGGAAGATCCAATTCAAGAGCAAACTATACAGTAAATGGAAAAGCCCTGGGGAAAATTGATGTACAAAGAAATTTGGGTGTTCAGATCCATTGTACCCTGAAGGTGGCAATGCAGGTTGATAGAGTGTCAAGAAGGCATACGGCATGCTTTCCTTCATCAGACAGGGTATTGAGTACAAGAGTTGGCAGGTCATGTTACTGTTGTATAACACTTTGGTTCGGCCACATTTGGAATACTGCGAACAGTTCTGGTCACCACATTAACAAAAGGATGTGGATGCTTTGGAAAGGGTGCAGAGGAGGTTCACCAGGATGTTGCCTGATATGGAGGACACTAGCTATGAAGTGAGGTTGAGTAGATTAGGATTATATTCATTAGAAAGATGGAGGTTGAGTGGGGACTGATTGCGGTCTACAAAATCACGAGAGGTATAGACAGGGTGGATAGCAAGAAGCATCTTCCCAGAGTGGGGGACTCAAGCACTAGGGGTCATGAGTTCAAGGTGAGAGGAGAAAAGTTTAAGGGAGAAATGCGCGGAAAGTTCTTTACGTAGAGGGTCGTGTGTGCCTGAAATGCGTTGGCAGTGGAGGTGGTAGAGGCAGGCACGATAGCAGCATTTAAGATGAATCTAGACAGATACATGAATGGGAAGGGATTAGAGGATACAAATCCTTAGTAAATAGATGACAGGTTTAGATAGAGGATCTGGATCAGCGCAGGCTTGGAGGGCTGAAGGGCCTGTTCCTGTCCTGTAACTTGCTTTGTTCTTTGAATGGCCTAAATTCTGCTCCTATGTTTCACTCTATCCAATGTTCCATTTTTCTGTGTAGTACAATAATAGGAGGGTTCAAAGCAATGGAGAGATTTGAAAATAAGGATAACATTTTCAAATCAAGGTGTTACTTGACTGGGAGCCAATTTAGGGCGGTGAGCAAATGGTCAAAAGTTGAACAGGACTTAGTGTGATTTAGGGTATGAACAGGAGAGTAGTGGATGAACTCAGTTTACAGTCAGCGGAATGTGCATGACCATCTGGGAATATGTTAAGGTAATTGAGTTGAAGGGTAACAACGCTGTAAATTAAGGGTTTCAGCAACGGTGAACATGGATGGTGCTGTTAAGGCAGAAATAGAAATTGTAAGAGCACAAATGTGTGACTCAAGCTCAGTTCGGGGTATAACACGATAGTTCAGTTCTCATGCAACCCCATGTTATAAGAAAATCATGTAATAGCATTTAAACTAATGTGGCTGGAATTATGTTATAACTAACACACACTTTAAAAGTTTGTGTTTTAGAAACAGTGTCCCTAATTTGTCAATCGTATTATAGCGAATTTGCATTAATGAAATGCGCATTATAGCAGAACAATTTGTAGTCTGTTTTTGGTCGCAGACAGTTGTCCAAGAAAGTAATAGAGTTGGTAGCTAGGGAACTGAATTTGAAATGGGGACTTAAACCAAGAACTTCAGTCCTTCCAATATTTAATTGGCGGAAACTAATGCTGAGTCAGTACTGGATATTAGATAAGAAATCAGATAACTTGGCAACAAGAAGGAATTAAGATAGGTGGTATTTTGGTAGAGCTAGGTGTAGTCAAGTTATATGAAAACTAATGCTGGACTTTGGATGATGTTGCTAAGGAATGACACATAGGTGAAATTGGAAGGGACCAAGCATAGAATCTTAGGATGACATCAGTGATGTTGGAACAAGTGAAACCGTTGCAAGTAACACTCTGGAAATAGTTAGATAGGTAAGAATGGAACCAGGGGGGAACAAATCCACTCAGTTGGCAGACAGTAAAGGATTATTGGTCAAAATTGTAATGTAATATGCATCAAAGGCTGCACTCAGTTAGATATAGATGAAGAGGTAGAGTTCACCTTTGCCAACCAAAGGATGTTGTTTGCAACTTTGATTAAAACGTTTTCAGTGCTGCAATAGGATTGGAGGAATTCAAACCTGGATTTCTTGAAGAATGGAGATGGTGGTGCTATAGTTTAGCCTTTTGGTAAAGTGCAAAGTATGCATATACTATGTTTAAAATCTTGAAAGTTTTGGCATGAAGTGAAGCCACGTCTTATCGTGTATTATTTTGCTAATAGGAACTTCATAATAGGAAATCAGCATTTCGAACATATTAACTCAGGAGGATATCATATCAAATTACAATTACATTGTTCTTCTCATATTTAAAAGCACACATTTACAGAGAAGGGAATGAATTGAACACTAAATGGCACGTAATGAAAAGGTAAATTGAGCTTCAAAGATAGGACTGAGAAATACGATCACCGAACGTTTGAAATCAATTAGAAAGGGGATAAGTAAAGGTGAGAATAATGTATAACCATTCTGAAAGTTAGACTCCAATGACTTAAAGAGTAGTTATCACTTAGCGAACAAAGGAACTGAGGAATAGGAAAATCCCAGAAGAATTAAGGATAAAAGGAGGGACATTGTTAACCAATCTGAATGTTGGGCTAGATTTAATATGGGCATTGAGGATCTCTCCCACCTGTTAGAAATCAATGGAGATACACATGCTGCTTTTTTCCTGAGTGGCTTGATGAAATTAACTGGCCAGTGTTGGTCCTTCCCTAGGATTACTGGGAGCAGGTTTCCCAATTCCTGCAAGCTAATCAGAACCAGTAGCTCTCATGGTGCCACTGGTTGTGATGGCTTCTGCAGGAAATGCTACGAGGACCTATCCCATAAAGGAGGCCTCCAGGGGGCACAAAAAGCCATTTAATTCACATTTACTCCCTTATTTACCGCATTTACCAAATGGATAATTGGCATCAATTGGCTCATAAATGAGTAATTGACATCCTAATATCATCTTCTTCTTCCCTCCCTATATTAATCATGGGAGGCTTTCCCTTTGTTGGTAGACTGATCTACAGCCTGTCTGGCAATTAAATGGGCTTGATGGCTATGCTTCCTGTCACGACAGGCTGGATTAAATTCTACCTGCTGGATCTATTTCTCTCATCGAACATGTCATCCACTACCTCTTTCAGCAATCTGAAGGGACTATCCCCTCTGCAATATCCTGGATCATTCCGCAATAGCCTTCCAACTCCCTGTACATGTTCCATGCCACCTTCCTGAAATAAACACCTGGTTTTTCACCTCCGCCCTTCCCACTGCCCAGCACCCCAAGCTCTCTTTCTAGGTGAAACAACAATTTACCTGTTCCTCTTTAATTTGTTTATGATATTATCTGTTCGTAATCTGGTCTTCTCTATAGTGGGGTTGTCAAACACAGACTGAAAGAGATGTATGTGGAAGATACCTCTGCTCAATCCATGAGCATGACCTTGAGCTCTTTTTCATTAATTTTAAGTCTCTTCCTTACTGCCACTCTGACCTTTCTGTCTTGTCTTTCTAGACTATTTAAGTGAATTTTAATGGAAATTTGAGGGATAACACATCATCAGTCGTTTAAGCACTTTATTCTTCTGGACTAATTTTGAGTTCAATAATTCAGATCCTTTCTACTGCTCTCAATTTTTTACATGATAATCTGTTTTGTTACCTAATCTCTCCTACCTCCCATTCTATCACAGACCCTACATTTGTTCTTTCCTTACCCCATGCCTCACAACTTTCCTACATATTCATATATTTGCAACATAAGTCAGGAAAGAATGCCAAAACAAAAATCTTTCAGAGAGCCTTTTGGCACTGAAAATGCTTAAAATCCAAAAGCATCTGTAGACATTGTTTTTCTGATTATTAGTAGAGTTCGGAGTGGGATCTGACCTATGGCAAGTGAAGAGGGTAACTCACTGGTTTTAATATTTAATGGATCAGTAACTTGGCTGTTGAGGAAGGCAGAAGCTCACAAGACTACTGAATCGGCTGATTTTCTGCTTATACAGAGTCTGCACTTCCAACAAGCCACTTTCGATATATTGCTGGCTGTGAGGAACCTTGGTGGTTACAAACAACATATTAAATGCATAAAAACTAACAGTGACCTCAGGAATAAAATATGTTCCTCTAAATGCAAAGTTTTATTTATGAATACAGTACTGATAATTACACAGAGCAAGGCTATTGTATTTACCAGACAAGATTCGGCAAGTCCAATGTTTGATCTTGATGCATACTGAACTAGTTAGGGCAGTTAGAGTGCTTTGGAATTACTGTGTGCAGGGAACCAGTGTCAGCTAGATTCTCACTTCTGATCACTATTCAATGAATACAGGGTGACCCCCGGTTACCGCAATTTCACTTACCCGCGGTTTACCGTGGCCCCAACATATAAAAGTGAACAATCCAGAGCCAGGGACCAGGAGGCTGCCAGGAAGGTACATTTCCCATTTAAATAAATAGGTTCACATCTCTCTGCGGTTTCGGGCTTCCGTGGTAGGTCCTGAAACAATTCCTGATGAAGGGCTTTTGCCCTAAACTTCGATTTTACTGCTCCTCGGATGCTGCCTGACCTGCTGTGCTTTTCCGGCACCACTCTAATCTTGATTCTAATCTCCAGCATCTGCAGTACCCACCTCTGCCTGGAACATATTCCCCGGGGAGACTACTGTATACTGGAAAATATTTGTGCACACATTGGCAGAGAACCAAGATATCCCATAAGTAGACTAGCCTATCTGCAAATTCTGTCTAGATTCACAAATAAAGAATGGTGAGTGTCAAGAGCTTCTCTCATAAGCTGCTTTTTCAGCAAGCGAAATTTTACCCAACGGTGAACAATAAATATCTTCTCCATTTATAAGATGAAAATGTAGATTTCAAAATTTCAAAAAATTTCAAAAATGTGTTGCATCACAAGATATGTGATACACAAACAACAAAACATAAGAATCCTAACCATTCAATTTCCCCTGCCTCCTTATACTATCATCTTAAACCTTTAACTTATTCAAACAGTTTTCCCTTGAGACAAGCAATTATATTATCTTTTCCAGCAATGTGAATAATCTTTACATTAAATGGTCATTAAATGAAACAAAATGACGCCATGCAAACAGTCTCGCATTTTGAACTTTGTACTTTTCAATGAATGTTTGTGGAGTATGGTGAGTGTAATGTTTGTCTGTTCATGTGTTGGTCATAGAAACATAGAAAATAGGGGCCTAAGCAGACTATTCACCCGTTTGAGCTTGCTGTGCATCCATTATGACCATCGCTGGTCAATCAACTCATTAGCTTGTTCCTGACTTTTCCCCCACATTCTTTGATTCCTATAGCCCATTTGCTATATTCAACCCCTAGTTGAAATCATACCATGTTTTGGCCTTGACTGCGTTCTGGGGGAACACATTTCACAGGCTCACCACTCTCTGGGTGAAGAAATTTCTTCTTATCTCAGTCCTAAATGATTTTCCCCATTTCCTCGACAGTGACCACTGGTTCTGGACTCCCCCATCATTGGGAGCATCCTTCCAACATCCATACTGCTTAGTCCTGTTAGAATTTTCTTGGTTTCATAGACTTCAAATACCAAAGAAACAATACTAATCCTAAAGCCACCTTTACTACGATAGAATACTTTTTCTAATACTGGTTTAGTATATTACAACAGTACTCCACTGGTTTCTTCAAAGCCAACTTATCATTATGTAACAAGACTGCACCTACACCTAAGGGTCACAAGCATAAATTGCCATTTTGAAAGGTCTGGAAAAATCAGGGCGGCCAACACTGGTTCATCTATTAGAATTCTGTATTCTGCTGACCATACTACTATGGCTGGTACCTTTTCAAAGGTGCAGTTAAAATACTGAATTGATATACAAATTTCCAGTAAAACCCATTAGACATTGGTAAAACCCATTGGATGTGACAAAAGCAAATATTTCTTTAGCCCTTGATGTTTATGGCACTTGCCAATAGATCACTTATAGAAAGGAATAAGGCACCTCCAACCCTATTAATATGGTTTTACAATCACAGAATTGGGAATGAATCTGTTTGCATGACTGCATTTATAATTCTGTAGTCCATACAACATTGAATTGATGAGTCCAGTTTAGGAAGTAATTGCTACTCAGGTGAACTCCAACTGCTTTGGCTTGGTTGAATCAAGTGATTTTCCAGCACATAATGAATCTCTCATTCTATCTGAGCTCTTTTCTCCAAGCTCAACCATTAAGGATGCTGCATGAGCAGTGCCCAGTCTTCATTCGCCCAGTTCATTTGTCTTGCTAGTTTCTTAACTCCAACATTCTTTTCCCAAACTTTGGTATGGCCTCTGCAATCGTTTTACTGGATTTCAAATTCGGACTCAGATTCTCCCCACTAGAATCTGCATTGGCCTCTAAGTTCCCCCGTTTCAACTGGATCATTTAAAGCTTATATTGCTACTCTTCTCTTTCCCTTTACATTTTTCATTTTTCATTTACATTGTCATCTCCCTCTCTCTTTCTTTGTTCTGTGCTGTATGACTTTATGTCTTTTTTTTGCCATTGAGAACTAATTCCTTCATTTTCTCTTCATGCTCAAGCTGCTTTAACCATAATCCAACACTACCTGTTACTGATGTGTCACTACCCAGAGTGGCAGGTCTCACTTGTATTTAACTAACTCCAAATGTCATACTTACACTTCCAATATCTCTGCCAGGCAGTGCTACCTTCAGTTCGTACTAATTCCATCAGCTTGGGCTTTGAAAGTTCACTTATGATAGCTGAGGACAACTCTGCCACCTGCAGGAAATCCTTTGCTGTTTCCAGGGCCATTCTTAAATGCAGTACAGAATATGGTGTTCTCCTTGCCAGTGTTATTTACTAATGCTACACCATCATTGTCTCAATTTTAAAGTTAATTCCAGTAAGAGTGCCCAAATCTTGTCATGCCTCACTGGGGTAGCATTCTTGAAATGATAAGTTAAATTTTTTTGGAAGCTCGCAAAGTCCACAACTTACCTGTCAAAGTCCACAATTTACATTCCATGTTTCTGTTCTTAACAAGAACTACAATTTATAAAAATAAGAAGTTTCTAACTACAGATAAACAACAATGAATTATTGACATATAATTGTAACAGTTAAAACACCACTAGCCACACATATAGACAGACACAATCAGACAAAAGAAAATTGGTGTTATGTGTGAAAGGAAAATCTTGAGAAGCAGACCAATGGCCCCGTCCACTGTATTGGCTGAGAGATTCTTTTGCTTGCCAGGAGTTGCAGTTCTTCAATCTATCTTCTCTAGGTCCTTCACAGGAGGCACAGATAATTGATACATTAACTAGAAATAAACTGGCTTTCTTTAGGCATGAGGTATTATACTAGAGAGAAAGACATACTGCCTCCCCTTCTGTAGGTCAAAGGCTCCTGCCAGTATCCTTCACATCCATAAGCTGTTCAGTTATCAATCAGATTGCTGTTGTCAGACTTATGCCTTTGTCATCCACAACTGGTCACAACTCCACAAGCTAATTGATTACTTGTTGCCAGTTGAATCTCCCTTTGTGTGCATCCCCTAGAGCTGGCCCATCTACAAATAATTGTTCGCCCTCACTGTCTGAACAAAGAAGCAGTGTAAACTTGACTTACAATCAGTACCTTGCGTTTTTAGAAATGCAGCAATTCCTTCTATAATCCTTGGTGTTAAGACAGTCACAGAATCACTGAATCGACACAGCATGGAAGAAGTCCATTCAGTCCATCATGCCTGCACTGGCTGTTTAAACAAACATCTTTACCCAATTCTGGATCAATGGTGCTGGAAGAGCACAGCAATTCAGGCAGCATCAAGGAGCTTCAGCAAAATCGAGGTTTCGGGCAAAAGCCCTTCATCAGGAATAAAGGCAGAGAGCCTGAAGCGTGGAGAGATAAGCTAGGGGGGGGTGGGGGTGGGGAGAGAGTAGCATA
>NC_057725.1:52015582-52022801 GCF_004010195.1 Chiloscyllium plagiosum | reverse complement strand
ACCCTATGCTACTCTCTCCCCACCCCCACCCTCCCCTAGCTTATCTCTCCACGCTTCAGGCTTTCTGCCTTTATTCTTGATGAAGGGCTTTTGCCCGAAACGTCGATTTTGCTGAAGCTCCTCGATGCTGCCTGAATTGCTGTGCTCTTCCAGCACCATTGATCTAGAATCTGGTTTCCAGCATCTGCAGTCATTGTTTTTATCTTTACCTAATGCCAATCTCCCATTTTTTCTCCAAACTCTTGCATACTGTTCAAGTAATCAACTAATGCTATTTCCAGTCCTTTTCCCATTTCAGTCCTCACTCAAAACTTTAGAAAAATAAGAAGATATGATATGTACAAATAAGTCTTGACTTTATCAGAAACAAAATTTTGTTGGGACTGTTTTTGTGGATACAAAGTTGATTCATGAAATCAGTTATTCATGGAGAATGCCATTGGACATGCCTACAAATTGCGAGGAAAGCAGAAATTCAATAGATAAACTCTGCAACAAGATGCTAGTTATAACCAATCTGCTTTTAGATTTCAACAAAAGTGACAGAATATTGACTTATTATTTTTGCAACTAAACTAAAGCTTCCAATACACAAGTCAAATATATCTGGAAACCTGATTCCAGTTTTACATCTACTTCAAGGCAAAATAAAACCAGGTGTATGGATGACCTGCTTTCTTCTCACTTTACTTCAAATGGGTAATTATAAATCCCAATGTGTCCAAAGATCTTCAGGATGAGAATCTGCCTGTTTACTCAATGACCCCAAGTTGACATCACCCGTAAATTGATGGACAGCTGACAATGCTGTTAAGGCACCCTGAGATTTTTGATTGTCTATAGAAAAAAAAATCAATGTATATTTCTTCAGCTTCTATGGGAACAATAGTAAGTTTTGAATTAAATAAAAAATAATTTAGCCTTTTCAGGATTGCTCATATTAGTCTCAGAGTGTTTTGGATCTTTCCAAAAGGTTTGGAGAACTCACCCCAGCTGTTGCGTCACTGTTGTCTCTTCACTGACATATATTAGTTCAGTACAAGATCAAAACTGGGGTCTTTTCTAGTCTGTACAGATTGGCAGTAAAATGGTACATTTATTCAAACAACAGGGTGGCACAGTGGCTCAGTGGTTAGCACTGCTGCCTCACAGCGCTAGGGATCTGGGTTCAATTCCCACCTTGCGTACCTGTCTGTGTGGGTTTCCTCCCACAATCCAAAGATGTGCAGGCCAGGTTAATTGGCCATACTAAATTGCCCATTGTGTTAGGTGCATTAGTCAGAAGTAAATATAGGGGAATGGATCTGAGTAGGTTACTCTTCACAGAGTTAGTGTGGACTTGTTGGGCTGAAGGGCCTGTTCCCGTACCGTAGGGAATCTAATCTAAAAATATACATATCTTCCTTTCCACTACTGAAAATTTTTATTCTTACATGTATAGTTGGATTGTTCTTGAAACCTTGTTTGGACAAAAGAACATTGCCTATCATACAAACGATTAGTGTGGCTTCAGAGTTTAGGTGTCTGTATGATGCCAGGTATTTAGGCTGTACATCCCAAAGACCGATGGACCATATCAAATATGTTCCATTGAATATTCACAGTGGAGAGCATATAAAATTTGATTCTTGGTATTAATAATCTTCTCCAACTTAAACCTCAGTATCACAAACTCCCCATACATCAAAACAAATTTTGACTAACTCTGCAAATCCAAGAACTGCTATAAGACAATCTGGTTTCTGTCTTGGCACTAATACCAGCATTCTAGTAACAGCTCCCACGTGCGCAGTATGTTCCAATAATTGCATTTACTGTAATAATAAAGTACAATGCAAGACTTAGCAGCAGGACTCAGCCTTCAAGCTGATGTCCCATTCAATAAGGATGGGTGATCTGGGTGAGGATTCAACTCCACTTTTCTGCCTGTCTCCCGTAACTCTAACGTTCCTGACTGTTATCTATCTAAATAACTCAACCTTGAATAAATTCACTCACACAGCCTTCGCTGTCCTCAGTGGAAGACATTCGACAGACTAACCATCCTCCAAAATAAAAATATTCTCTTCATATCTATCTTAAATGGGAGACATCTTCGCCTTTCAGTGAGAGGTGGGGGGGTAGGGAAACAGAGTCCCTATTTCAGGGTCAGGAGAGGAACAATTTAGACAGGAACAAAGAAGATTAGGGAGTGGCCAAGTCTGGGAAAGGGGTGCGGAAGATGAAGGGCTGTGCTGGTGGTCAGTTTTATAGTTGACTAGAACATAGAACATAGAAAAATACAGCGCAGTCCAGGCCCTTTGGCCCTCGATGTTGCGCCGATCCAAGCCCACCTAACCTACACTAGCCCACTATCCTCCATATGCCTATCCAATGCCCATTTAAATGCCCATAAAGAGGGAGAGTCCACCACTGCTACTGGCAGGGCATTCCATGAACTCACGACTCGCTGAGTAAAGAATCTACCCCTAACATCTGTCCTATACCTACCATCTCTTAATTTAAAGCTATGCCCCCTCGTAATAGCTGACTCCATACTTAAGCAGATTTTAATTTCTCTAAGTTTACTGGCTAACCATTGAGCAAAGTGATCCCTCCAAATTCTCTGGTGGTAGCTAAAAGTAGTAACCATTCTTGGAACCTTTTAGGCATCAGATAATGGCAGGATAATTGGAAGTTTAACCTTTCTCAGTGGTTCCTGCAGAGTCAGCAAGGACTTCTGGATGGTTCTGACATGCAACTCTAATTTACACTTCAACACCACTATCTTCCTATTGAAAGAATTGAGCCCATAATCTTAAAATGTGCACTGTAATTTTAGTTGCCACACAAAATGAAACTTTTTTTTATTTGTACGTATTTATTGCTTATCTCCCAATGTTCATTAATATATATCAAGAAAAGCAAGGGCTCCAATACCATCCACCTCACTCATTTAGCTATATACTATAGAAAAGTAAACATTCCAGTACAAATCTTCCCCCAGCTTGAAAATATCCATTGATCATTATTCTATTTTCTATCACTTAATCAGTTTTGTTTCTGTGTTGCTATCTTTTTTTTTTATTTGATTTGATTTATTGTTGGCACATGTATGTGAAAAGTTTTGTTTTGTGAACATTACAGGCAGATCATAACAAACAAGGACATATAGATCAGAGGGCGCTTAGACCAAATGAGGTAAAGTTACGACTACATAGGAGGTGAACAAAAGCAAGGTCAACATTAGATTTGAAGTTAGAAAGGTGCATTCAATAGTCTAATAACAGTAGGGAAGAAGCTGTTCTTGAACCTGTTGGTGCGTGTGCTCTTCTATATCTTTTTCCTGATGGAAGAGGTTGGAAGAGAGTATGACTTGGGTGGGAGGGGTCTTTGATGATGTTGGCAGCCTTTCCATGGCAACAAGAAGTGTAGACGAAGTCCATGGATGAGAGGTTGGCTTGGGTGATGGCTTGGATTATGCATACAACTTCCTGTGGTTTCTTATGGTTCAGGCAGAGCAGTTGCCGTACCAAGCCGTTATATACCCAGATAGAATGCTTTCGATGGAGCATCTGTAAAAGTTGATGAGGGTCTTTATGGACATGTTGAATTTCCTAGGACTCCTCAGGAAGAAGAGGCATTGTTGTGCCCTCTTGACCATCACATCTATATGGGAGGTTCAAGACAGATTGTTGGTTATCATCACTCCTAGGATGCTCTTGACCCTCTCCACCTCAGCTCCATTGTTGTAGGTAGGAGCATGTCATCCTCCTTTCTTTAAGAAGTCAATGATCAGTTCTTTTGTTTTGTGGACAGTGAGATACAGATTAGATTAGATTCAATTCGATTCCCCCCAGTGTGGAAACAGGCCCTTCGGCCCAACCAGTCCACACCGACCTCCAAAGAGTAACCCACCCAGACCCATTTCCCTCTGACTAATGCACCTAACACTATGGGCAAATTAGCATGGCTAATTCACCTAACCTGCACATCTTTGGACTGTGGGAAGAAACCGAAGCACCCGGAGGAAACCTACACAGACACGGGGAGAATGTGCAAACTCCACACAGACAGTCACCCGAGGCTGGAATTGAACCTGGGACATTGGTGCTGTGACAGCACCAATGCTACTGTGCCACCCTTTGGGGGTTATTATTCCACCATGACACCAAGCACTCTATCTCCTTCCTGTTTTCTGACTCATCATTGTTTTATATCCAGCCTACAACAGTGGTGTGGTGAGCAAATTTGTAGATAATTTATTCGATGACTTGTTCGATGAATTAAAACTTTCCTCTCAAGCCTAATGTGTGACACTAAATCAAATGCCTTTTGAAAGTTCATGAACACAGCATCATTAATTTACTCTCATCAAGGCTTTCTGTTGCCTCTTCCAAAAACTCAGCAAGTTAATAAAATATGATTTCCACTTTAGAAATACATAAAGTCATAGAGATGTACAGCATGGAAACAGACCCTTCGGTCCAACCTGTCCTTGCCAACCAGATATCCCAACCCAATCTAGTCCCACCTGCCAGCACCCGGCCCATATCCCTCCAAACCCAAACAGCCCCAGTCTGTTCACCCTCTCCCTGTAGCTCAAATCCTCCAACCCTGGCAATATCCTTGTAAATCTTTTCTGAACCCTTTCAATTTTCACAACATCTATGCGATAGGAAGGAGATAAGAATTTTACACAATATTCCAACAGTGGCCTAACCAATGTCCTGTACATGCTGACTCTTACTAATCAACCCACCTTTGCCAGTGTGGCAACTAATTCTATCCCAAATAATTGTAGCTAGAAGTTTCCCCATCACTAAACTTAAACTGACCTAACTAGTCTACAATAGATGAGCTTAACCTTGCAACCTTGAACAAGGCAGTTGTTTGCTAGCTTTAAATCTAAACTCCGTCATCAATTTTAAATGAACTTGCTTAAAATGGTGACTGTTCCTCTAAAAGCATATTTTTGAATAGCACTTGTTTTGAAGTTTTAATTTTTCACCTTAGCTTTAATTTTTATTCAAACAGGGAATGAAATCTGTAAATTGTACATTAATTGTGTTAAACTGAATATAGCTGGTGGGTAAGAAAGTTCTTGTGGCACAGTCCTCGTATATTAGCCAGAGGCTCTGGGTTTAAGTCCCACTACAGGGCATGATAGCCCAAGGAAGACACATGCATAATGTGGTAAAACAGGCAGACTATCATTCTGTAAATATACTCCAATGGCAGGCTGTATGAGCAGAAGAGATACCTGGTCACCCACTTAATAGAAATTGGAGCCTCTATCATCACTAACCATAGCTCCAAAACTGGGTGTTGTCGCAGCTTTGGATTCCTTGGGGATTTGGTTTGCTGGTGTTGATCAAATTGGTGCTGACAGAGTGATGTTAGATCCCAGTTGTCCTGGGTTGGACCAGGACTTGCCTCCATGCCCTACTTATGGTGGAGGTAAAGAGGCAGTGTTCCAGACATACCTTTAGGTACAGAACTCAACATGTTTACAAGCTCCTTCAGACAATCTACACCTGTGGTTGTTGGGTCCTCTAACATCTGCTGTCAAGAGGCAGGGTGAAAGCTGAATGTTACTTGTTAATAATGGCATTGACATTTTGTGCAAGAATATTATTTTCTGTTGCTGTTTATATTTTTCATCCAAATCTTTTAACACAAGGGATGTTTCATGAAGTGATGACATAACAGAATAATACCATCATATTATTTACGAAAAATGGCACAGTTTGTGGAAATTAGTGTCTCAGGCACTTGGGTTACAGGTGTGAACACAGCCCTTAGCCAGTTAATAACTCTCTAATATCTTTATTTGCAGAATGAAATGATTTACATTGTACCCCACAATGAAGAGGAATACCTGCTGCTTGAAGATAATGATATTCTGGTAATTCCTTTTTATTATTTTTCAAAGATTTAATTAAATCTAATTTGTTTAATTTTCAAATACTAATGAAAATAGAAGAGTAATGAATAGAACTAGTTTACATTGTATGTAGAAGAAGAGTAAATGTTTTTTAACTGCTGACTCATTTAACTGTATCCTATAAAAAATTGGCACTTTTTTTATTTAACCTATTTTTCTAGTGAACCTGTTGAGAAATGTTATTACAAACACTGGAGCAAGTGAAACTTGAAGCCAGGAGTAGGGATACTAGCATTGCGCTGCAAGAGTACCCCACCTCCCTCCTTTTTCCCTTTCACTTTGGTGCATTGAACCCTGCCATTCAGATACCTCATTAGTTAGAAGACAATTAATACTCTATAAGACCATAAAACATAGGAGCAGAAGTAGGCCATTTAACCCATCAATGTTGAAAAATGTGGTGCTGGAAAAACACAGCAGGCCAGGCAGCATCCGAGGAGCAGGAGAATCGACGTTTCGGGCATAAGCCCTTCTTCAGGAATGTAAGCCCTTCTTCAGGAATTCGCCACTGGAGAGTGGCGAATGTTGTGCCCCTGTTCAAAAAAGGGAATAGGGATAACCCCGGGAATTACAGGCCAGTTAGTCTTACTTCGGTGGTAGGCAAAGTAATGGAAAGGGTACTGAGGGATAGGATTTATGAGTATCTGGAAAGACACTGCTTAATCAGGGACAGCCAGCATGGATTTGTGAAGGGTAGGTCTTGACTTACAAGTCTTATTCAATTCTTTGAGGAGGTGACCAAGCATGTGGATGAGGGTAGAGCAGTGGATGTAGTATACATGGATTTTAGTAAGGCATTTGATAAGGTTCCCCATGGTAGGCTTATGCGGAAAGTCAGGAAGCATGGGATAGAGGGAAATTTGGCCAATTGGATAGAAAACTGGCTAACCGGTCGAAGTCAGAGAGTGGTGGTAGATGGCAAATATTCAGCCTGGAGCCCAGTTACAAGTGAAGTTCCGCAGGGATCAGTTCTGGATCCTCTGCTGCTTGTAATTTTTATTAATGACTTGGATGAGGGAGTCGAAGGGTGGGTCAGTAAATTTGCAGATGATACGAAGATTGGTGGAGTTGTGGATAGTGAGGAGGGCTGTTCTTGGCTGCAAAGAGACTTAGATATGATGCAGAGCTGGGCTGAGGAGTGGCAGATGGAGTTCAACCCTGCCAAGTGTGAGGTTGTCCATTTTGGAAAGACAAATAAGAATGCGGAATACAGGGTTAATGGTAGGGTTCTTAGTAAGGTTGTTCATAGATCATTGAAAGTTGCCACTCAGGTGGATAGAGCTCGTAAGAAGG
>NC_057725.1:52008207-52015542 GCF_004010195.1 Chiloscyllium plagiosum | reverse complement strand
GGCAGCGCATTCCTTGCCCCCACCACTCTCTGGGTAAAGAACCCACCCCTGAAGTCTCCCCTATACCTTCCACCCTTCACCTTATATTTATGTCCCCTTGTAACACTCTGTTGTACTTTTTCCCCGGGTACAACAGAGTGTTACAAGGGGACATAAATTTAAGGTGAAGGGTGGAAGGTATAGGGGAGATGTCAGGGGTGGGTTCTTTACCCAGAGAGTGGTGGGGGCATAGAATGCGCTGCCTGTGGGAGTGGTAGAGTCAGAATCTTTGGTGACCTTTAAGCGGCAATTGGATAGGTACATGGATAGGTGCTTAAGCTAGGACAAATGTTCGGCACAACATCGTGGACCGAAGGGCCTGTTCTGTGCTGTATTGTTCTATGTTCTATGTTAACCCATCAAGTCTGCTCCACCATTCAATTAGATCATGGCAGATCTAACAGTCCTCTCATCATTTTCTGGCCTTTTTCCCATAACCCTTGATTCCATATTGGTTAAACATGTCTTTCTCATCCTTGAATATATTCGCGACTCCTCAGATACTGAAGCAGTCCATGCTCAAATACAACAAAATCTGGACAATATCCAGACTTGGGCAAGTGGCAAGTAATAGTTGTGACACACAAATGCCAGACAATGATCATAAGCAATAAGAGACACTCTAACCACCGCCCCTTGACATTCAACAGTATTACCATCCTGAATCCCCCACAACATCCTTGGGGTTACCACTGAAACTCAACTGGACTCACCATATAAACACCGTGGCTACAAGAGCAGGTCAAAGACTTGGGATACCACGGTGAGTAATTCAGTTCCTGACACCCTAAAGTTTATCCACCATCTACAATGCACAAGTCAGGTGTGTGATGAAATACTCACCACTTGCTTGGATGTGTGCAGCTCCAGCAACACTCATGAAGCTTGACACCATCCAGGACAAAGCAACCCGCTTGATTGGCACCACATCTACAAACGTTCAATCCCTCCACCAGCAGCACTCAGTAGCAGCAGTGAACAATCTACAAGTTACACCACATAAATTCACCAAAGGTCCTTAGACAGTGCCTTCCAAACCCACAACCATTTCCATCTAGAAGGACTAGGGCAGCAGATACTTGGGAACACCACCACCACATGCAAGTTCAGCTCCAAGCCACTCACCACCCTGACTTAGAAATACACCACCGTTCCTTCACAGTCAAAATACTGGAATTCCCTCCTTACCGGCATTGTGAGTCAACCCACAGCAAGTGGATTGCAGTGATTCAAGAAGGCAGCCCACTACCAGCTTCTCAAGGGCAAATAGGGATGGACTATCAATGCTGGCCAGCTAGCGATGCCCAAGTCCCACAAATGAATACAAACAAAAATCACTGACCAGGCTCTTCAGCCCTCTGTGATAAAGAATTCTATAGATTCACTACCCTTTGACAGAAGAAATTTCTCCTCATCACTGACTTCTTTTCACAACCTCTAATTCTGAGATTATACTATCTGGTCTTAGATTCACTCTCAAGGGAAAACAACCCTTCTGCACATACCCTGTCAAATTCCTTAAGAATCTTGTATAATTCAATAAGTTTGCTTCTCATTCTTTATAATTTTAATAAGTACAAGCCCAATCTATTCAACCTGTCCTCACATTAGAATCCATACCCCAAATCAACCTAGTGAATATCCATTCTTCCCACCAAAGTGCATAACCTCACATTTTTCCACATTATGTCCATCTGCCAAGTTTTTGCCCACTGACTTTACCTTTCTGTGCAGTCAGGGGAAGTAATGGCCTAGTCATATTACCGCTAGACTATTAATCCCAAAACTCTAATGTCCTGAGGATCTGGTTCAAATCCCATATGGTGGAATTTGAATTTAATAGAAAATTTGGAATTAAGAATCTAGAGATGACCATTGTTGGAAAAACCTATCTGCCTCACTATTGTCCTTCAGGCAAGGAAATCTGCTATCCTCACTTTATCTGACCTACATATGATAGATACTGTTTAATCTATGAGTTTTGACAACTATCTGGGAACAGTGATGAAGATTTGTGCTCCAGAACTTGACACTCCCCAAGCCAAGCTGTTCCAGGACAGTTATAATACTGGCATCTACCTGACAATGTGGAAAATTGCCCAGTTTTGTCCTGTGCACAAAAAACTGGACAAATCCAACCCGGCCAATCACGACACAATTTGTCTGCTCTTGATCGTCAGTAAAGCGATGGAAGGTGTCATCAACAGTGCCATCAAGAAGCACCTCATCAGCAATAACCTGCTCACTGATATCCAGTTAGGGTCTTTCCAGGGCCACCCAGCTCCTGACTTTACTATAGTCTTGTTGCAAACATAAATAAAAGAACTGAATTCCAGAGGGGAGGTGACATCAAGGCGACATTTGACCGGATACAACATAAAGGAAATAATGAAAATCGGGGGCAAATGCTCTGCTAGTTGGAGTCATACCAGCATATAGGAAGATGATTGTGATTGTTGGAGTTCAATCTTCTCAGTCCCAGGACATCTCTGCAGGAGCTCCTCAGGATAGTTCCTAGGCTCAATCATGTCCAGCTGCTTCATCAGTGACCTTCTCTCCATTATAGGGTCAGAAGTGCAGATATTTGCACATTGTTCAGCACCATTTCCAACTCATCAGTCCATGTTTAAATGCAACAAGATCTGGATAATATCAGGCTTGGCCTGACAAGTGGCAAATAACACAAATGTCAGACAATGAGCATCTCCAATAAGAGGCAATGTAACCACCTTTGTCATTTAATGGCATTCCACCACTACCAGTATTCTGGGGGTTTCCATTGAAAAGAAACTCAACTGGAATAGCCACATGCTGTTAAGAGGTCAAAGATTAGGAATCTGCAGAGGGTAACTCACCTGGCTCCTCAGTGCCAATCAACCATTTATAAGGCACAAGTTAGGAGTGCGATGAACTACACCCCACTTGCCTGGATGAGTGTAGCTCCAACATTCAAGAATATTTCAAGTCTTTAAAGTAAAGATTGTCAGTTCGTATTTAGATTTCCAGTGTTTTTCTTCTCTTTTTCTTAAAAAAGTATTGGTTAAGCATAAGATTTGACTTTGGTGATTTTTTAATATATAAGAACAAAGTAGGGAATCTAGAACAATTAATTTATAAAAACGATATTGATCGCAGCATGGGCGATAGGTTGCTGAAAGCTGTTGGATACCAATGTGATCCAGAGTGAACAGTCCAAGGTAACAAATATCTGGATTACCATTGAGTTATGGGACAACTGATATAGAGTAAATATAATGGAGTTACATGTGTGATTCAACGACTAGGTTGAGTAGAATGGGTTTCAGTTCGTAAAAAACTTGCGCCACTACTTGAATCGAAAGAAGCTGTTCATTGGGACAAGTGGAAGTTTTGCATGGACCATGCTGATACTAATATACTGGTGAATTGAATAGCTATTTAAATCATACAGTAGTTTGGCTTTGAGTACTTTGTGTGGTAGCAAATTCCACTGGCTCACCATTGTCAGGGTAAAGGTAGACTCATTTGGCATTAATCTCACTCTGCAGAAATCTCCCTTCACACTGACTGTATGGTGCAAAACATCTCTTTCTTATATGGATTTGCTCAGTCACTTCTTAGATACAACCATCAACACCTCATTCAGACAAAAGAATTCAAAATCTTGAAATATAATAGCCATGATCAGGCAGCTGCCTCCTTTGATTAGGCTGTTTTAATTCACTTAAAAGCTATTGTCCGAATATGACCTTAATTTGAAAACTGAACTTACGGTATACCAGTTAAATTTCCAGTTGAACCAACTTTACAGCAGTATAGTCACTCGGCCTTGGTCTCACTTCACTGAAGTCGCCCTCTGAGATGAGGAGAAATTCCTTCACCCTAACAATGGTGAGCCTGTGGAATTTGCTACCACACAAGGTACTCAAAGCCAAAACTGCATGATTTCAAGAAGGTCCAAGGGATCAAAGTAAATGGGAGAAAAGCAAGAACAGGCTATTGAGTTAGATGATGGTACCATGATCATAGTGATTGGCAGAGGCTGGCTCGAAGCACCAAATGGCATACTGTTGCTCCTATGTTCACTATTTCTGTGTTCACTGTGACTATGCTCCTTTTATAATCTATACCTCTTATTAAATTCTCCTGAATAAATTAGTAACAAACAGAATATGGCACACAGCACTTTGTCTTGTTGAAAGTCCCAGGTCAGTGATTTATACTGAGCTCTGCAGTAAGAAGCCAAAAATAGATTAGACCTTAGAAGTGACCCATCAAACACTTTAAAGTCAGGTTTATGATGGATTGGAGCTCTCTCTACATTGTTCAATCATGTATTTTTAGGATGAGGTAAGAAATGGTTCTGCTTACACTGTTGCATTAAGTACTTTAATGATTAAAGGATAAAATTTTGTGTGCATTCCTTTGTCAACCTTTCATCGTTGCTTACAGCAGGAATTCAAGCTCTTCCTCAGCTGCCACATCCAATACTCAAGTTAGGAGTAATGAGAAGCAAATTAGACCTCCTTCCGCTCTACACCAGCTGATATGTCCAAGTTAAATGCAATACAAATTTGTTGGGAAATGGAGCTCACTGTAAGAAAAGCATTCATTATATGCTGATAGTTTTCTAAATTATGGATATTCTTATGTTTCAGAATAAAGTTGACTTTGTCTTAGTAGCAGCAAAAGTAGAAAATGGAAAAGACAAAAAGGAAACTAACAGGAAGCGTTATCTGAGAAAAGTGAGAGAAAAAGGCTTCCGGATCATGGTATGTTAATGTGAAGCATAAATATTAATGAAGAGCAGCCACATGCCTAAATTTAAGAATAACCCCATAATACTTGTAATCTCGAATTTGTCAGTCTTAGAAATGCAGGTTCCTTGAGGGATAAAATAGATCAGCTCCAGAATTGATTGAGAGCATGTGATGCTTATTGGATATTGTATTTAAGAGGTGAGTTCATACCATAGAGAGATAAGAAGGGCCTGTGCCCGAAACGTCGAATCTCCTGTTCCCTGGATGCTGCCTGACCTGCTGTGCTGTTCCAGCAATAAAGTTTCAACTTTGATCTCCAGCATCTGCAGACCTCACTTTCTCCCCATGGAGAGATAGGTACTGCAGGGGGAAAGGGCTTTATTTCCCCCTCCAACTCCATTTTGATTTAGCCTCTTTCTGCTCTCCTGACCTATCCTTCACTTTCTGATGGTTCACATTGCTTGTAATGAGCTTTGCATGTAAATATTCAGTTGACCACACAGCTGATTTGATTGGCTGGTCAGTAATTAAAAAGAAAACAATTATTCATGATGATTTATTGATAGGGAAAAACAATGTTTGATTATTTGTGATAGCACCATTCTCTAATGTGGATTGCCTTCATTTGCTCCCTCTTATTAGCCTCTCTGTTTCCCAGCATTTTTTTGGGGGGACTTTATTATTTATTCTCTTTGTGAAGACAGAACCAAAATATATATTTATCAGTCTGCATCTGTTCCACATTATTAGCTTTGTCTATGTCTGACTGTAAGCGACATACGTTTGTGTTTTCTGACCTATTCCTCTTCACCTACCCATAAAAACATTTACAATCAGTTTGTATGTTCCCTGCAAATGTGCTCTTATGCTCTATTTTCCCTTGTTTAATCAATCCCTTTGTCCTTGTTTATTGAAATCGAAACTGCTTGTAATCTTCATGTCTGCTGCCGGTTTTGTTGGCCAAATTGAATGCCCATTCCTCGGACCTTTACTATCCCTAATTTTCTTTGTTACCCAAGGTTAGGTCAACTTTCTGACATGATCAACACCCTGAGCTCGAGGCTGTTACCTGTGTTTTAGATTTCCCAGTCGGGGGAATCGACCTTTCAGTGTCTGCACTGTCAAGTCCCTTTGGAAGCATTAATATTTTAGTGCTATTGTTTAAATCTGCCTGTGCAATCTTAAACATGCAGATCATAACCACTTGCCCCATGAAAACTTTATATCTTATGTTGTCGTTACAGCTTTTGCTAGCACTAGATACTGAATGAGGAGCATTAAAACTAAATGAGGATGATGGTTGAGGGCTTAGATGTCTAACATTAATGTATAGAACTAGACTAATGTTCCAATGAGCTGTCTGGGTGCAAAAACAATATGGCAACAATAGTTGTAGACTTTAACAATCCAAAATCAACTGGGAACCAGTTTAAAAGGTTATGAGGGCACAAAATTTAGTTGCATTCGAGAGGTTTTCTCAGCCAACATGTAACACACGCAACGAGACAGGGTCCAAGTCTAGATTTAATGTTTGAAAATTAAACTAGACAGGTGGATAAAGAAGCACGTGATGACCATTTTAAAAATAATGATCATAAAGCAGTTAGGTTTAGGATCGGTATGGAAAAGGATGAAGAAAGAACAGGGATATCACTATGGGTAGGCAAACTTTACAAATCTGATAGATGATCTGGCAAAAGTGGACTGGTTACAGCTACTTGAAGGAAAGTCACAGGCAAATCATTGGGAGGTTTTCAAAAGCAAGATTCTAAAGGCATAGTGTAGACATGTCCTCATAATGAAAAAGGTTTGTACTACCAAATCCTGATACTCTTGCTTGTCCAAGATAGATGAGAGAGATCCTAACCATGCCCTTGACATTCAATGATATTGCCATCACTGAAGTTCCCACTACCGACAGCTTGGGTGTTACTTTTGACCAGGAAGCTACTGGGCTAGCCTATAAATGCTGTGAAATCAGGAGATCAGAGGGTAGGAATTCTGCAGCGAGTAACTCACCCCCGGCTTTCTATTTCCTGTAAACAATCTACAAGCATAAATTAAAAGAGAATGGAATACATCCCACTTGTCTGGATGGATGCAGCTCCAACAACACTTAAAAGTTTGACACCATCCAAGACAAGGCAGCCTGCTTTATTGGCACATATCCACAAGCATCCACTTCCTCATCACCTGCATCAAATGGACTGCAGTGTCATAGAGTCACAGAGATATACAGCACGGAAACAGACCCTTCAGTCCAACCCATCCATGCCAACCAGATATCCCAGCCCAATCTAATCCCACCGGCCATCACTTGGCCCATATCCCTCCAAACCCTTTCTATTCATATACCCATCCAAATGCCTTTTCAATGTTGCAATTGTACCAGCCTCTACTACTTCCTCTGGCAGCTCATTCCATACACGTACCACCCTCTGTGTGAAAAGGTTGCCCCTTAGGTCTCTTTTATATCTTTCCCCTCTCACCCTAAACCTATGCCCTCTAGTTCTGGACTCCCCCACCCCAGGGAAAATACTTTGTCTGTTTATCCTAT
>NC_057725.1:51999943-52007692 GCF_004010195.1 Chiloscyllium plagiosum | reverse complement strand
GCTATGACCTGCACTCCAAGGTCTCTTTGTTCAGCAACACTCCCTAGGACCTTACCTTTAAGTGTATAAGTCTTGCTAAAATTTGCTTCCCCAAAATGCAGCTTCTTGCATTTATGTGGATTAAACTCCATATGCCACTTCTCAGCCCATTGGCCCATCTGGTCAAGATCCTGTTGTAAACTGAGGTAACCTTTTTCGCTGTCCACTATAGGACCTTACCTTTAAGTGTATAAGTCTTGCTAAAATTTGCTTCTCCAAAATGCAGCTTCTTGCATTTATGTGGATTAAACTCCACATGCCACTTCTCAGCCCATTGGCCCATCTGGTCAAGATCCTGTTGTAAACTGAGGTAACCTTTTTCGCTGTCCACTATACCTTCAATTTTGGTGTCATCTGCAAACTTACTAACTGTACTTCTTATGCTCACAAAGATCCAAATCATTTATATAAATGACAAAAAGAAGAGGAGCCAGCACCGATCCTTGTGGCACTCCATTGGTCACATGGTTCAAGAAAGTATTTAATCACCACTTTTTCAAGGAACTAGATGCTGGCCCAGCTACTGATGCTTATGTCCAATCAATACATTAAAAAAAATTCAGAAGCATACAGGATAAATCCAAGCTGACCACGTTCCCAAACTAAACTAGATCCACTCGCCTGTGCTTGGCTGATATTCTTCCAAATCCTTCCTACTTACGAACTTATCCAAATGTCTTTTAAACACTGTAACTGTACCTGCATCTACCACTTTCTCTGGCAGTTCATTCCATGCGCAGACCAATGTCTCTGTATAAACGTTGCCCCTCAAGTCCTTTTTAAATCTTTCTCCTCTCACCTTAAGAATATGCCTCCTAGTTTTGAACCCTCCCACCATAGGGAAAAGGCCCATGTCATTCTCCTTATCTATGCCCCTCAAGATTTTGCAGACCTCAGTAAGGTCACCCCTTAACCTCCCACTCTTCAGTGAAAAAAGTCTCAGTCTTTCCAGCCTATGTTTATAACTCAAACCCTCCATTCCCAGGGAGTGAAGTCATATAGCAAGCTAGGAAAGCAAAGAGAGAGTAAACAAAAAGGCTGGAAATATTAAGGAAACTCCAAAGATATTTTTTCAGTAAATGAAGACCAAAATGATGATTAAGAAAATGGTTTGGCTTGTTAGAGGTATACATGATAACTTCTGTTTTGATGCAAATTATGAGGAAATGTCCTAAATGAATACATCTTCTCTATATTCACAGAGGGGAATAATGATTTTGACCTTTTAGTTAAAGAGGAGGATTGTGAAATGAAATGAAATGAATGTGAAAAAAGCACAATAAAGGGAAATATTGGAGGTATTAACCACCAGGGCCAGATGATTTGCATCCTAGGCTGCTAAAGGAAGCCAGGGCAGAAATAACAAATGCTCTGAGGATCATTCTCCAATCCTAAGCTATCAGAGGATTGGAAGTTAGTAAAGGATGCAGGGGATATGTCAAATAATTATAGGTCAGTCAGTCTGATCTTTGCAGTGGTCAAAAGACTGGAATCAATACTGCGAGATAGGATTAACTGTTGCTTAGAATGGCATGGATTAATCAGTATAATCAGCATGGTTTTGTTATGGGAAGGTTGTGTATTATTGATTTAATTGATTTTTTTTTCAACAAATATCAAGGAAGATTGTGGATAGTGCAGTGGATGTTGTCTATGTGGAGTTTAGTAAGGCATTTGATAAGATCTCACTTTACAGACTGGTAAGAAAAACTAAAACTCTTAGGATACAAGGGAATTTAGTGAATTGGCTCCATGACAGTAAACAAACAGTAATAGTTGATGTGTTTTGCAAATGGAATGAGGTTTTCAATGGCATTCCATAGGGCTTCGTTTTACATCCCTTGCTGTTTGTGGCATATATTAATAATTTAGATTAGAATGTAGAAGGTATGTTTGCTAAATTTGGAGAAATCATAACATTGGCTCCAATAGTTGATAGTGAAGAGTGGGGCTGTTAATGACTTTATAATTGCAGGAAGAGATCAATGGTTTGGTTGAGTGGGCGAAAAAATTGCAAATGGAGTTCAATCCAGAGAAGTGTGAGGTTATCTATTTGGGAGGGCAAATAAAGTAAGGCAATACAATAAATAGGAGGGTTTTGTGGGGGTTAGGGGGAAGTGAGATACCTTGAAGTGCATAACCACAGGTCCTTGAAGATAGCAGGACAGATGGATAAGGTGGTAAAGAAAACATATGGGATGCTTTACTTCATTTGGTGAGGTATTGAACACAAAAGCATGGATATAAAGCTGGAATTATATCAGACTCTGGTGTGCTGCAGTTGTAGTTTTGTGTACAGTTCTAGTCACCACATGACAGAATGCTCCAGAGTGAGATTTGCCAAGGCTTGAAAATTGCAGTTTTAAGGAAAAAATTGATAGGTTGGAGTTGTTTTCTTTAGAACACAGGAGGTTGAGGAGAGACTTAATTGAGGTGTGCAAAATACTGTGAGATGTGGGGCATGGATACAGTAGACAATGAAGACCTGCATCCTTAGTAGAGTGGTCAATTACCAGGGAGCACAGCTTTAAGGTGATTAGTTGAAGAATTAGAGGATATGTGAGGATAAACCTTTTCACCCTGAGAGTAGTGAGTTTCTAAAACTTGCTGCCCATTTTGGGAGTTCAGGTGAAAACCGTCAACTCATTTAAAGAAACCTGGATCTGCATTTGATCTAACCTACAAGGCTATGGACTGGCTGCTGGTAAGTGGAATTACAATGGGCAATTAGTTTATTTAACTGTTGCAACATGCTGGGTTCAATGGCTCCTTTCTGTGCTGTAACTTCTCTATGGTTCTATGAATGGAGGCTAGCCGTTTAACCTGCCAGCCTCAGTCCCCACATAGTACTTGCATGGCAGGCAGTAGTTTCACTCTGCCAGGAGATTGAGGCCAAATTGCAATGTCAGAATGGAATGGAATGGAATGGAATGGCCAGCAATCCAGAGAAGTGTGAGGTTATCTATTTGGGAGGGCAAATAAAGTAAGGCAATACAATAAATAGGAGGGTTTTGTGGGGGTTAGGGGGAAGTGAGATACCTTGAAGTGCATAACCACTTGCCCTTTGATTCACACTGCAAAGAGGGAAACCAGGACCAAAGTATCCAGAAAACTCAATCCTTTTCTAATGCCCAGAAATGTCTGCAGCTCAAATTTTAGTTCAACAAGCTGAGGTGTAGCAGTCTTAGTTTTCACACACTCTGCACAAACTCCCATATGCTACTGTTATAGTACACCATGTACCTTGCTGTGTCTATTAACAAAATTATTTATTTAATCATTTGGTTAGTTACTAATCCATTGAAGTGTTAGCAGATTACAGATTTCTAGCTTAGAGATGGTAGAGAACTAGTTGATGAAACCAAAAGTAACACACCTCCAAAAGAATCAATGAATCCCCATTGGCACAAACTTCCCAGCTTTATCACTCTGGTCATAAATCAAGGTACATGATAACATTCAGTGGAGAATAGCGCTAGGGTGAGGATTCAGGGGGAAAAAATAATTCTTAAGTAATTAGTGTAGCCTTTGATTAAAGACTGATATCTGAAATGTAACAGAGTCAAGTTTAAAAATGCAAGATTGTTTTCTTTCACCTCAGAGAAAAGAAGATAACCACAATTTGTATTTTGGAATTCAAGCCCGCGAAGAAATCTTTGACAAATACATACAGCACCTAAAACTTTCGGAAAGAAAATATGACAATGAGTTGAAAGAAATTTCAAAAGCAACAAGGTACTGATGTTAAATAAATTGTACAATTATTTAAATATCCAAACCGTCAGACAGAATTGAGTAATTTCTGGGATTCTTTTGGATATGAAGTTGAACAGAGTACTCAAGGATGACAGTACAAACTTAAACTAACAGTGGTAACCACCCTCTCCACCTATTTGACCAGTGAACTGATCAGTAAAGAACATCTACTAATTCACCTTTATGCTGATGTTACCACTGGTAAACTTCACTGTGTTGTAATGCATTTTAAGTTTGGTAGAGGATCTCAAAACATTTACTCACTCCATACAAAAGGATTTTTAAATATAATTAAACCATCAAGTTCTTTTAGAATTATTTCCATCACAGAAAAGTTGTTACTGCAATGTCTCCTCTCCTGAGCTGTGTATTTTCTTTTGTTGATCACTTGCAATTTATTTCCATTCCTCATCCATGTGTTGAGTGTGGAATGGATAAAGGAATTGGGAGACCCAGTCATAATGAATGATCTGAATGTTTACATAATAAACAAATAAAACCACGAAGTGGTCAATGAGGGTGTAAATATTTGAGCACTGTATATTGACAGGAAGTTTGTGAAATGTCTCATAATAATCTAGTGACTAGAAAGTGAGTAACTAATAAAATAATGAAACTGCTCAGTAGATGAGTGGCAGTTAATCTATTGTAATCTTCTGCTAAAAATATTGAGCTTTAGTTGCTTCTGTAAAAATATGAGATACTGATCAAGCTTGCTGCCAAAACCTAATGTGTCAACTTCCTGTTTATTACAGAATTCGCATTATTAATTTCATTCTTTGGAAGATAAGATATTCAACAAACAATGGAAATGATAACAGTCTGAATGGTAAACAAGATACCAATAAGTCTACAGTCTGAATGATACCAATTGTTCATTCGAAAGTACAATAAATACTTCCTATTTCAATACTAAAACTAACCATAATTTTCAGATTGTAATCCTGATCCACAGTTATTTAGGTGTGGCCATTTCATTGGCCCCTTGTTTAGTTTCATACCTTTAGAATTCTGTGCTTGGAAAACATTAGCGTTTTCTTAACTTGCAAACAAATTAGTCTAATTGTTCTATCTGTTCTGGTCCTGTTGTGTGTGTTTTAGAAGATGTTTAAGGTGTATTGGTCCTTACGGAAATGTGGCTAGAGTCTTAGAAACATAGGTGTAGGAGTAGGCATTCCTTTCAACACTCTAGGATGAAGGCCATTGAGGTCCTGAGTATTTGTCAACTTTCATCCAATTAATTTCTTCAGTCTGACTCATCTAACTAACATAGATTTATTTCATTTCCACACTCTTTCCCAATCCTTGCATCATGATTATTCCAAGGAGATACTTTATGTCTTCCTCCATGAGGGTAGACACAAAGTGCTTACTCAGCTTCTCTGTCATTTTTCTATTTCCTATCATAAATTCTTCTGTTCCTGCCTGTATTGGATTGACATTTGTCCTTGCTAACCTTATCATTTTACATATCTCTAAACTCTTTTCCAATACATTTTTATCTTGTTATTTTACAACAAGCTCTATTCTTTCTTTATCATTTTTTTGGTAGTCCTTTACATAATTTTAAAATTCTCCAAATCCTCAGCTTACAAATCTTTCCGTCAACTTCATCAGACTCTTGCTTTGAACTGAAACAACCTCTAGCTTCTCTTGTTAGCCATGACTCTTTCAATTTTCCTGTTGGATATTGTTGCATTAAAGGAATATATGTTTTTTTTGAAAAATCAAACACTAATTCTTAAGATACTAGACATTGCCTATCTACTGTCAAAAAGCTATCTTAGCAAGGCTAGGAATATTCTAGCCTTATATTCCTGAAATTCAGAACCACTTTTGAGTCTCAATACCATTTGTGTCTGCATTGCATCCTTTGCATGATTTTTGGAAGTGGATAATTATTAGGCTGTCTCCACTTTCATCTCCAATTAGTAGGAGTTCTGGATAGTGATTTTACACAAATCTCCCCTACACCCCCAAAATGCTGGTGCTGACAAACTAATTGCATGGTGCTAGCTGCCTTCTTCACTATGTGGTGGAAGGCTGACCTGTAGCTGGATTAACTTCTGCGACAGTGGAATGTGGCCTAATCATAGTCATTATTTAGGGGTCTCAACTGATGTCAGATGAAAATATTGACCATGAGCCTTATTGACTAAAACTTAAAAAGATGGTGCAGGGAAAGTGGCATCAGGTTCATGTATGCTACTGTCTCAATTCAATGAATCCCCTTAATCTCTGTCAATAAGATTGTTTGTTAAACAAGTAACCTAGTGTAAATATGTTGTTGGTGTCCTGGGTTTAAAATTCCAAGATGATGAAAAATACTCATACTACTGTAGTTTCTCTCTTGTATTCTGAAACCACACATCAATAGACACTTACGAACCTTATCTCTTAACACAGCTACTTGGTGACATTAGTGCACTTCAGCATTTCAATGTAATTCCTGTTTCTTTAAATTCTCTCCAAGACAGTTTACTCACTTAATAATGATCTGGATTTGTGTATTCAGGACATAAATTCAGAGGCTGAATTTAATACTGAGGAGGATAGCAATAGACTTCCAAAGTTATGTGCAGACACCAAATAAGGTTAGTAGTGGATGGCACCACCCTCTTGAATGGTCCTCCCTATCCATCTTCCTTCCCACCTATCTGCTCCACCCTCCTCTCCGACCTATCACTTTCACCTCCACCTTCATTCTATCTATTGCATTCCCAGTTGCCTTGTCCCCAGCCCCACCCCTATCCCATTTATCTCTCAGCACCCTTGGCCCACAAGCCTCATTCCTGATAAAGGGCTCATGCCCGAAACATCGATTCTCCTGTTCCTTGGATGCTGCCTCATCAGCTGTGCTTTTCCAGCACCACACTTTTTGTCTCTACTCTCCAGCATATGCAGTCCTCACTTTCTCCTAGTAGTGGATAGAGTGTGGTGTGGTGAACTGATTTTGAGCAAGCTGTAGTGAAGCTGGAAGTTAAAATTTAATGCAAAGAAGTCTGAAATGAAATATGTTTTAGAAGAAATAATGAGGATAATGTATTCACTGTTTACATCTAAGGAGCTGCTCAAATAATGAGGACTTTATGTATGTAATTCTTTGAAGGTGAAGGATTGAGGGTGTCCTTAGGAGATTTGCAAGAATGATCCCAGGGATAAAGGACTAATCATGAGGGACAATTGAGGACTCTTGAGTCTGTACTCAATGGAGTTTAGAAAGATTCATTGTAAGGAAATGTTGGGGCTTTTAATTTGGCCTCTCAATCCTGCTCCGCCATTCAGTATGATCATGGTTGATCATTGAGTGCGATACCCTAATCTCACCCTCCCCAATATCACTTGATAGTTTTAGCCACAAGACTTATGTCTATTCCTTTCTTGAAAACACCTAATGTTTGGCTTCAATAACTTTCTATGGTAGTGAATTTCACAGGCTCACCACTGTCTGGGTGAAGAAAGTTTTCCTCATCTCAATCTAAAAGATTTAGCACTTATTCTTAAACTATGATCCCTAATTCTGGACTCGCCCACCATCAGGAAAATCCTTCCTGCATCTAACCTGTCTAGCCCTGTTAGAATTTTGGAGGTTTCTATTAGATTCCCCTCATTCTTTTAAACTGTAATGAATATAATTCTAACTGGCTCAATCTCTCCCAATATGTCAGTCCTGCCATCCCAGGAATCAATTTGGTAAACCCTCATTGCACTTCCTCTATAGCAAGAACATCTTTTCTCAGATAAGGAGACCAAAACTACACCCAATATTCCAGGTATGGCCTCACCAATGCATTAGGTAGGTTAAAAACAATGACTGCAGATGCTGGAAACCAGATTCTGGATTAGAGGTGCTGGAAGAGCACAGCAGTTCAGGCAGCATCCAAGGACCTTCGAAATCGAAGCTTCGGGCAAAAGCCCTTCATCAGGAATAAAGGCAGTGAGCCTGAAGCATGG
>NC_057725.1:51980090-51998660 GCF_004010195.1 Chiloscyllium plagiosum | reverse complement strand
GATGGAGGTGTAGAGGGATTGGATATCCATGGTGAAGATGAGGCGTTGGGGGCCGGGGAAACGGAAGTGTTGGAGGAGGTGGAGGGCGTGGGTGGTGTCTCGAACGTATGTGGGGAGTTCATGGACTAGGAGGGATAGTACAGTGTCGAGATAGGTAGAGATGAGTTCAGTGAGGCAAGAGCATGCTGAGACAATGGGTCGGCCAGGGTGGTCAGGCTTGTGGATCTTGGGAAGGAGGTAGAACCGGGCAGTCGAATTTCAGTGAGGCATCCTTGTTCCTCTACTCATCTTCTCACCATGAAAGCACCATATATTTTGCTTTCTTTACTGCCTACTGCACCTGTGTGCTTATTTTTACATTAGCTTGTTCCAGAGTCTAAAGAAACTTGAAGAACAACCATCTATGCATTCACTATTTCTTGGGTCACTCCTTAAGTATGCTCGGATGTAGTTCATCAGGGTGTGGGGATTTACCACCTTTCAATTCCATTAATTTCCCCAACACCATTTCTCTAGTACAGACCTGGTTCAGTTTCTCTCTCTCAGTAAATTCTATGTTTCCATCATATCTGGCACACTATTCTTGCCCTCTTTTGTGAAGACGGAAACAAAGTATGAATTTAGTTTGTCAGCCATTTCTTTGTTCTGCATTATGAATTCCCCTATATTAGCTTTTACCAAATTCCTCTCTTTTCATACCTATAGAAATCTTTAGTCAGTTCTGATGTTCCCTGCAAGCTTACTCTCATACTCCGTTTTTCCTTCATAATCAATCCCTTGGTCCTCCTTTACTGATTTCTAAACTGTTCCCATCCTCAAGTTTGTTTTTTGTTTCTTGCCAATTTGAATGCTTCTGTTTTGCATCTAATACTATCTCTGTCTTACCTTGTAAGCCATGGATTGGCCACTGTTCTCTTTGCAGTCTACGCCAGACAGGAATAAACAATTGTTAAGTTTATCCATTCGTTCTTTGCATGCTTTCCATTGCCTATCTGCTATCATTTCTTTCAGTAACATTTCCTAATCCATCATAGCCAACTCACACCTCGTTCCACTCTAGTTTCCCTTAGATTAGATTCCCTTAAGATTCAGGACTCTAGTCTTGGAATCAACTAACTCTCCATCTTGATGAAAAAATCTATAATTTATCATATTACCAGTTATTCCTTTGTCATTGCATAATACCCATTCTAAGATGACCCGTTGTCTGGTTGATTCATCAATGTATTGATCCAGAGAACCTCCTATATGCACTCGAGGAATTTCTCCTCCATGGTATCGTGATTAATTTGATTTGCCCACACCATTTGTAGATTTAAGTGATCCAGAATTACAGATTTCCTTTACCACATGCATCTCTGATTTCTGTTTAATGCTATTCCCAACTTCACCACTACAGTTTGGCAGTATATATACCATCCCTAGGAGAAAGTGAGGACTGCAGATGCTGGAGATTAGAGTTGAGAATGTGGTGCTGGAAAAGCACAGCAGGTCAGGCAGAATCTAAGGAGCAGGAGAAGACATAAACCCTTCATCAGGAATGAGGCTTGTGGGCCGGGGAGGCTGCTGAAAGATCTCTCAGCTCCCTGGCCCACAGCCTCATTCCTGATGAAGAGCTTATGCCCAAAATGTTGATGCTCCTGCTTCTCGGATACTGCTGACCTGTTGTGCTTTTCCAGCACCACACACTTGACTATATATACCTCCACTAATGTGTTTTGTCCCTTGGTGTTTCACAATGCTTTCCACTCAGATTCTACTTTGTCTGAGCTAATGTCTTACCTTAGTACTGTGTTTATATCCTCTTTAACCAGTAATACTACATCATCATCTTTTCCTTTTTGTCTGTCCTTCCTAAATACTGAATACCCTGGATGATCAGTTCTCATCCTTGGTCTTCCTCCAGCCATAACTCTGTAATCACAACTATATCATACCAATTTATATGTATTTGTGCAATTAATTCATCCACTTTATTTTAAATGCCTTAAGGCTTGACTTTTTAACATTCCTGTCTCATTCTGACTATGTTATATTGTGGCTTTGTTTAATTCTGGCCTTTGAATCCTCTGCCTATAACTTCTCTTATTCTGCTTTCTGTCTTTTATTCTTGTCCTTTTCCTTGATTTCCCTTCCTTCTTGAATTGATTCCTATCCCACTCCCAACTTAGTTTAAACCCTCCCAAGCCACCCTAACAAATATTCCACCTGGCCCTGCCCAGCTATAACCTGTAATATTATTCCAGTAAAGTTAGGAAAATGAAAAAAAACTTCAACAGTTCTATGAGACACTTACATTAACACAAATTCTGATATGGAGTCAAAATTTTGGTGAGGTTTGCATCAAGGTTAAATGACTGTAATGCATGCTACTTATTTTAATCTCCAATACTTGTTCACATTGTATTAATTTTTAACAACAGTTTCTTTTTCAAACATCCAATCTCAGGAAAACACATTTCTACTCACTTTCCAAAGCTAGTTGGTTATATATATTATCGATAAGGCAAATCCATTTGTGACAGGACACAATGTAGTATACAATACTACAGTATACAATATATAGTGAATAAATGTTGACAAGTTTTGTAGGCTACTTCATAGCCTATCTATGAACCTGTCAATATTCTTCTGTAAACACTCTCAGATATCTACCCAATTAAATTCTTAAGAGAATGATGATCTATGTTGATAATGCGGGGGTCAGAATATGGATATACAATATCCATTTAATGGCGCACAGCTTCTTTACAAACAATACAGATATATTAATCGAGCATTGTCCTTATGGTAATGGAAGCAATATTGAGTCACTAAGTTGCTCTTCATTGCTGGGTTAATCAATGACACCTTCTTGCTTTGAGAAATTTTCTCCCCAACCAAACAAACCTCTTTGAGCTTTCCTCCAGCCCCCTGAATGACAGCAACCCCAACCCCTACTCCTATATTCCCTTTTTTTTCCTGGGACAAACTTGCTTCTCCTTCCAAGATCGCTTTTTTCCCAGTGTAGACTTACTTATGCTTCACTGATCAACTGAATAGAACCTAGCCCTGTTAGTCAGGTTTGGCCTGTGGGTGCAGAAGTCATCAATCCATGCCATGTATGATGTTTTGTTATTACATAGATTTCAGACCAGATAGACAGGTTATCTTTAAGACAGTTAAATAATGCTGATGTTCTGCTTTCAGTTGCATTCAGAGCAGTGGAGTCAGTAACGTAATGTATAGTAACATCAGTAAACGCAGAACCCAGACTATGTATAAATCTAAGTGTAAATATTATAGCAATATAAATAGTTAGTTGTATTAGTTAACTTCAAGACATCTGTCTTAACAAGGAAGTGTCTTTGTGGCATAAATTATGTAAGTTAACATATAGGACAGCACTCAGAACACATCATACTGACCGTAGTGTTTGACTCAAGAAACCATGTCATGGTAGCACATTTCATGCTATGCGGAATCTTGACTTCTGAGGAACTCTCTGGGATTTCCCACTGTAAAGAAAGGTAAGTAAAATTTGGCCTTTGGTTCCGCTTAACCTTTTCAACCTTGGTGCTACTGATCTTTAGCAGGTATGTCTCAACAAAATAATACTTCACACAATAGAAAACCTGATAGGACTGCTGGTACTTACATAAGGTAAGATAGATCATTCATTGTATTGCTATAGGTAGAAACAAAGCTGTTTCTTGTCTAATGTTCTTCTTTCCCTCTTAGCTAAAAACTCTCTACGCAAATTACTGGATGATGGTACATTCAAAGCAGTCTTCCCACTTCACGAGGTAAAATCTAACCTTCATTCTGGTAGTAAAGTAAATTGCGTTCATTAGTTCAACGCCTTATCTTGGGCAGTCATGCTTTACAAATAGTTTTGTATTGTGTTGGAAATTGTATCGGTCTACTTTGAAGGTCAAGAAATGAAATGATTTACACACTTATGTCTTTAATACTGATAGTTTAGGGATAAATACTAGATGACTCCCTCTTTTCTTCAAAGTAGAAATGCTCTTTAACATTCATCTCAACAAGAAGACATGTCTTTGGTTTAATATTTCATCAAAAATTGCACTTTTAACTAATGTTTCCTCTAAACTGGGCAGCCATATTGTCATGCAGAATCCAAGAGGTTTACTGGTAGACTGGCGCCATAGGTTAGTTCCTTTAAGTTAGTGTGTGTGTAAGTCTATGCAAAATAAAAGGTTATTGGGACTGCACTTATGGGAATATGCTGCACACAACAATGAAGTTTTCTTTCAATACTGCAATGAAGTGTAAGTCTATAATATTAAGTGAGATTTGAATCCATGGCCTTTTGATTTGTATGCAAAAATGCTACCATTACCACATTAGCACAGTGTTTGGATTAGCGGTTCAATTGAACTGTTTAAGGAACTCAAACATTCAATCATGAAAAAGGGAATTTACAAAATGCTTTCATCAGATTTTAATAGTATATTTGAGTGTAATGACACTATAAGATCATACTGACATTTATTCATGTTCTCAACTACAAATTCATTATTTTTAACTACATTTAATAGAGCTAGGCATAAAACAAAAATCACATTGGAAGGGTTTATGCCGCTGCAGATACTGATCACCATTTGCTGCACTGGGGTCCAATATGCTCAATTTATGCAGGTTTTGGTGCTGTTAAGAACCCTGCAATATAAGTAGTCAATGGAAATATATCCTTAGTAAGGCTCAGTGATGTGAATTCTTTTCCTCATATTTTGCATATATGCTGTAAAACTGGGAATCTGATACCTAGAGCCACTTGAGAAAGATGATTTTTTGCTGGCACAAAAGATTTCATTAAAATATTTAAAATAATCATTAATGATCCTACAGTGAGCTTTTGGTCCAGGCAAGTTCTGGCCTACAACAAAACCTTAACGAAAGAATCTTGGCAAGATTACCTGCTATAATGTATCTCAAAAAGGCAGAGAATTTCTCTGTCTATTTGACTACATATAGCTCCCTATATTGTATGTGTTTTTGGATCTTGTTCTTTTGCTGGTTATGATATCATGTTGTACAATGTACTGAATACATAAGAAGAGTTTATGAGAAAATTAATAAATGCTAGCTACGATTTCATAGAATCTTAAAATGCCTACAGTGTGGAAGCAGACCATTCAGCCCATTAAGTCCAAATCGTCCCTCCGAAGACCATCCCACCCAGGACCCCCCTCACCCACCTGCCAAAACCCACCGTATCCCTGGAACCCTGTATTTTGCATTGCTAATCCACCTAGTCTGCACATTCCTGGATACAATGGGCAATTTAGCATGGCCAATCCACTGAACCTGCACATCTTTGGATTGTAGGAAGAGACCGGAGCACCTGGAGACACGGGGAGAACGCGCAAATTCCATAAGGCTGGAATCACATGCAAGTTCCTGGCACTGTGAGGCAGCAATGCTAATCGTTGAGCTACCATGCTACCCAATGGGAAAAATGTCTTTATTCTGACTTTGCATCTAGCCATGTCCAAATTGTTCTGTCCTTACCACCTTCACTTCACAAGACAAAACTGTATCAAAATTTAACATCTGCTGCTGTGTTAATCACCCAAAAGATTATTCATCCTTCTCTCCTTGTAAAATGAATGTCAAATTCAGAGCTAACCAGGAATAATGAGCAAAAGTTTATACATATTGAATTAAGGAACAAGTAAAGGCAATATAACCTAAATGATATAATTTTAGGGAGATGCAAGAACAGAGAGGATTCAGATATACAAATCTTCAGTGGTACGCCAATTTGTTGCAGCTTTTTCTACACTGTCAAAAAAAAACCATAAGCATAAGCAGAGAGAACAAAAGCAAGGAAGCTATACCTTTAAACCATTTTTTAAGGTCTAATCTTTATATTTTTAAACCTTTAAAACTTACTTGTTCATCAGCAAGAACATTTTATATTGCTGTGGTCAAAGAGTAGAAAGGTAGGACTAATTGGATTGTTTCAACAGGCTAAAAGACTTCTTACTGTGTTGACTAATCCTGTGGAAATTATTGATAACGGAAGATAGCCAAAATGAAGAATTGAGCAAAACCAACCAAGGAATGGCGTAAATACTGCCACAAATATGTGAAAACACAAAAGAGGCTTGTTATCTGCAATCAAAACACTAATTAAACAGTTATATTGCATTATGTTTGTTTGGTGAGAATGGAGGAATTAGAAGCAGAAGGTCATTTGATCCTTCAATAAGATCATGACACATCTTTACCTTAGATATGCTATTTCATATTACAGTATTACTATATTTCTTCACTCCCTTAGTAAATAAATATTATTAATCTTTGCCTCGAATATATTCAGGTTCCCTAGGGTATAAAATTTCAAAGACCCACAATCATCTGAGTGAAGACATTTCTCATTCTTCAAAACTTCAGTAAGCATAGGTATAGTCAACCCAATCTCTCCACATAGGTATATCTCCTCATTTCAGGAATCAACCTAGTGAACCTTCTTAGAACAGTCTCCAATACAAGTAAATGCATCCTTAAACAAGGACACCAAAACTATACACAGTACTCCAGGTGTGATCTCACCAACACCCTGTGTAGTTATGACAATATTTCCACACTTTCATATTAAATCCCCTAACAATAGGGATGGCACGATGGCTTAGTGGTTAGCACTACTGCCTCATAGTGCAAGGGACCTGAATTTGATTCCATCCTTGGGCGACTGCCTGTATGGAGTTTGCACATTCTCCCTGTATTTGCGTGGGTTTCCTCCAGGAGCTCCAGTTCCCACCCACAGTCCAAAGATGTGCAGGTTAGGTGATTGGCCAGGCTAAATTGCCCACAGTGTCCAGGGATGTGCAGGCAAAGTGGATGAGCCATGAAAAATACAGGGTTACAGGGATAGGTGGGTCTGGGTTGGATGCTCTTCGGGATTGGTGTGGACTCGATGGGCTGAATGGTCTGATTCCACACTGTAGGGATTCTATAAAGACCAACAATTCATTTGCCTTTGCAATTACTTGCTGTACCTAAATGCTAACCTTTTGTGTTTCATGTGTATGGTATGTTTAAGAGACCAGGACCTTTCCAGAATCTTGGGGAATTTGAAACTTTACAACCAGCACATCCACTATTTAGCCCCCCCTTGGTAGCCTTTTTGCCACCATTCTTCTCAGCATTTACTTTCCCATCAAACTGCATCATTGGCAAAAAATTGGATGATCTGAAACATAGAAATATACAAAATGCAGATGTAGCTACTCAGCATTTTCATCCTGCTCCACCATTCAATATCACAACTGATCATCCAACTCAGTATCCTGTTCCCACTTTTCTCCAAATCCTTTAATCCTTTTAGTCCTTAGAACTGTACCAATTCCTACTTGGAAATATTTAATGTTTTGGCCTTACTACTTTCTATGTTTGACAGTTCCACATATCATCAATCTCTGGGTGAAGAAATTTCTCCTAATACATTTTCCTACACAATAAATGACCCACCCCTTATAGCTAGCTGTGGATACAGGATAGGTCATATTCACTATGTTCAATCCCTTAATCTAAGTTATTATTGTAAATAAATGAGGCACTAAGTACTGATTTTGCAATATGTCATAAGGAACCCACCACTGTGGGACAACCTGGGCAGTGTGATGATGCAAAAATGAGCTTTAGGAGCTAATTTATGAATTAATGAGGTCTACACATTATTGAAGGGTCACACAAGGTCCAAAATTGTCACTTCAAAATTGGGTTGGGTGATCCTGGACACACAATATCATGGGACAAATATTTTGGCAAGAGGTCTCACTGCTCCTGAACAGAAGTTGGCAGGGTTGAGGTATATTATACCATGATTCTCTACAAAACTAAACCCTGGATATTTGATGCCTATTTAATGCAGAAATGCTGCTGTAGAGGCCATGAAGTCCATGGATCAAAAGAGCAATGTTGGCTTTGTAAGGTAACTTGTTTTAACTTGTACCGAACACACATAACAACTTCTACCAGATTACTACTTGCATTGTCTAACCCAAAGATGGAATATCAACAAATTCAATTATTACTTTGCTTTCTAGTTTTGGTGTCTTGCTAATGACTTCCTTTACTTTCAATAACACACTTCTATAGGATTATTTTCTTTATTTTCAACTTTGCTTAACATTTTAGGATTTTGTAGTCTCTCTTGCATTGGTTTATCAGTGAAATCTTCAGCCTGAATATTTCTTGTTGTCCTTTTGAATATCCAGACTGTGCTGACTATTATATTCTTTGACCAGAGGCTCCATTTTGTTTGGCATCCGCTATTGAGTTTAGGCATCCAATGTTTATTCCCATCACCTTTAAATGATACTTTATATATTGGGTAAGCACATGGATGATGATGAGATAGTGTAAGGGGACTTAGATTAGTTCACAGGTCGGTACAACATCGAAGGCCGAAGGGCCTGTTCTGTGCTGTTTAGTTCTGCATTCAACGTTCTATGTACATTTTTATAATGTACAAGTCTTCATTCTAGTTTAAAAAATATTGATGGTCAGCACAGCCTGGACATGCACATATTGTTAACATGAAAAGGAATGCTCAGGCTGAAAGTTTCGGTGATAATCCTTTAATTAACCATGTAAGAGAAACTGCAAAAACTTGCAATTTTAAGTCTTTTGCTAAACGGACTGAGGACTAAACCTTTTCAGAAAGGCATCAGCTGAAATTCTAATTCCGCTTTTGTTTCACTTAGGATGGCAATTGGCAGAAAGAACGCAAATTGCGCTTTGAATGGGCTGAGTGGAGATGCTTATTTAAGAAACAACCAATCGAAGAAATAAGGTGGTACAATGATCTGTCATCTCAGCCTAAGTTTGTAAATAGTGATGCAGTAATTTGGTGCTTGGGACTGTGCAAATAACACCTGGAATTTCAGTAGTTTAGTACGTTAGGTTTCACCTGCAAACATGCTGACAAAATGAATGTGTCTGACTATATATTAAATAATTGTGATTAATTTCAATTGTACAGTACTGTCATTAATTTGGCATGAGGTGCCTGCTGTGAGAAATGGACAACTGTCATATTGTGGCAGTTGAGCCTCTTTTCAGGACCTGAGTGTGGGGCATAACCTGAAGCCTAATATCTTGTTATATCCTGACCCACGTCGTTAATATTGTTTGAAAACTGGGGACACGTTCAGAATATCCAGATTGTGCCTCAAAGTGATCCCAAAGAAGCTAAAATAAATTGAAGAACTATGTATCTTTTTTATATAATGTTTCAAAATAAGTGTACAAGTGGCAAGCTTGGAATTTATTCCAAACCCAACTCTGGAAATGAACTATCAGAAAGGAAGAAGTTGGGAATTCAACTATCAAATGTGTGGAATACCAACTGGTCATCACCAACACACTGCTCTGCCAAAAAGACAAGTTTAAGACTTTTTGGAGGAATCCACGATCAAAGCACTGGCAAATGATTGATTACATCATGGTTCACCGAGATTGTAAGGGTGTCCTCATTACCAAAGTGATGACCAGTGGAGACAACTGCTGGACAGGTAACCAGCTCATTCACTCCACAATGTCTATCAACTGCCATCAGAAGCAGAAACAAGCTGAACATTGAGTGGCTTCAACAGCCAAACAAACTAGTGTACTTTCATCAATGTCTTCACCAAAATCTCCAAGTTTTAATGGAATGGAAGGAATCTGGAAAGAACCAAAGAAGTCTTCATCTCATGCTGTGAAGAAACCATTGGCTACAAGAGCAGGAAACATGAAAACTGGTTCAGCGATAATGACTACATCACCCAGGACCTCATTGGCAAGAAGGGAGACTCTCCATGTCTGGCAAAACAACATCACTAGTGAGGCAAACAGGAGAACTCATCATACATCAAAAGACAGAGTTACAAAGAAGAACTAGGGATATCAAGAACCAATGGTGGACTGAGGATGTACTGGACTGAGAAAGCTAAGGAACTGCAACTCCTTGCTGACAATCACAACAATTGGTGTTTCGTCAGTGCCACCAAGGCAATATATGCTCCTAACATCCTTCACCTTAAACTGGTACCGGGATAACAATGGCATTCGTTTGAGAGACAGAGAAAACATCAGCCTCAAATGGAGAAAACACTTCAAATAACTCCTAAACTGTGATGCAATTATCGGTGAGGCCATGTTTGAGGAAACTCCTCATCAAAGGTGACCTTGGAGGAGAAAGTGAGGTCTGCAGACGCTGGAGATCAAAGCTGAAACTTTATTGCTGGAACAGCACAGCAGGTCAGGCAGCATCTAGGGAACAGAAGATTCGACGTTTCGGGCACATGCCCTTCTTCAGGAATGAGCAGAGAGTGTTCAGCAGGAGAAGATAAAAGGGACCTTGGAGTCCCACCTAATGTGGCTGAAGTTGAAGCCACCATTATACATACGAAGAATGGAAAAGCCGCAGGACTAGAGGGATTCCAGCAGAGATTTTAAAACTTGGAAGAGCAGAGCTTACCTGTCATTACCATCAACTGTTCCTGAAAATCTGGGTCAAAGAAGAAATGCCAGCTCTCTCAGGGATGCTGCCATCACCACCGTCTTTAAGAAACGATGTGCATTGTGGGAACCACCAAAAAATCTCCCTACTCTCCATTGCTGGGAGGATCATCACCTGAATCCTTGCAAGGCACCTTCACCCAGTCTTTGAGGAAACACTTGGAGGAAAGCCAGTATGGCTTCTGATCAAACCAAGGATCTATGGATGTGATTTTCCTTGCTCAGCAACTCCAAGAGAAATACCAGGTATAATGCCAACCATTCTACATGGCCTTCATCAACCTGATCAACCTGACTAAGGCTTCTGATTCAATCAGTTGGGAAGTGCAATGGAAGACCCTGTCAAATTCATCAACATTCTCCATCTCTTCCACAACCAGATGTTAGTGATGGTCCTCACCGACGGTAATATGAGAAAATCCTTTGACGTCAAGACAGAAGTCAGACAGGAATTTGCCATCGCTCCACCCCAAACTTCAGTACGTGAGTTACAATGTCATCTCTGTTTTTTTAGAAGAAAATCTTCAAACCTCATTAATGTGTTCACAAAAGTAAAGTGAAGAATTGGTCTCAGCCTCAACTTAGAGTCCTAGAGTCATAGAAATGCACATTTTGGAAACAAACCCTTGGATCCAACTCGTCCATGCTGACCAGATACCTTAATTTAATCCAGTCCCATTTGTCAGCCCATATCCCTCCAAACTCTTCCTATTCTTGTACCCATCCAGATGCCTTTTAAATGTTGCAATTGTACTAGCCTCCACCATTTTCTCTGGCAACTTATTCCATACATGCACCACCCTCTGTGTGAAAAAGTTGCCACTTGGGTCCCTTTTAAATCTTTCCCCTCTCACCCAAAACCTATGTTCTCTAGTTCTGAACTCCCCCAACCCAGGAAAAATACCTTGTCTATTTATCCTATCCATGCCCCTCATGATTTCATAAACTTATACAAGGTCATCATCCCTCAGTCTCTAATGCTCCAGGGAAAACAGTCCCAGCCTATTCAGCCTCACTCTATAGCTCAAACCTTCCAACCCTGGCAACATCCTTGTAAATCTTTTCTGATCCCTTTTAAGTTTCACAACATCCTACTGATAGGAGGGAGACCAGAATTGTACACAATATTCAAAAATTGACCTCACCAATGTCCTAATATGACCTCCCAACCCCTATACTCAATGCTGTGACAAATAAAGAAAAGCATACCAAATGCCTTCTTCATTACCTATCTACCTGAGACTCCATTTTTAAGGAACTGTAAACCTGCACTCCAAGGTCTCTTTAAGAAGACTCAAATCCTTTACCAACTGTCCAAGGTCAAGTTCTGGTATGTTCCTCCCTTAAGATCAATGGACAAATCCTCCCAAACATGGAACATTTCCCTTAACTGTGAAACTGCCTCTCATTTAAGGCTGACATTAATGAGGAGATTGAACATTGCATCCAATCTACGAACAGCACCTTCAGATTCCTAGGATGAGAATCTTCCAACATCCTTGATGATACCAAGATCCTTCTGTATTTGGTCATCATTCCTTGACTCTTCTAATTGCTCTGAAACTGGGCTACATATAGACACCACCTTAAGATCATTGAGAAGTACCATCAATGCTGTTTGAGATGGATTCTGTGCAGTAGCTGGGAGGACAGACATAGTAACAACAGCATCCTTGAGCAGCTAATAGCACCAATATCGAGGCTATTATCATCTGAAGGTAAATCTGCTTGGCTGGCCACACCCTTAGGATGTCTGAGTTCTGATTACCAAAGAAAATTCTTCTTTGCCTAACTCAAGGAAGGCACTTAAATAAGAGGAGTGGAAAGGAAGCATTTCAAAGATTCTCAAGGCTTTCCTCAAGAAATGCAATATAGATGTCAATGCATGGGAGATCCTTCTTCATAAGAAATCAACTTGGATGGAACTCCTGTATGAGAGGGAATAATTATTTGAGAACATCCTTTGGCATTCCTTCCTCTAGTTCCTTTTACGTACTTGCTCTTGCCATTGATCTCAAAGACCATTTCCACCTCCCGAAAAACATCTGACAAATCTCGTCAGCTGCACAAGGACCAAGAGAACCCATGACCAGTGACATCGTATTTTACAGATGGATAATCATACTTGTTAGTGATTGCCTCTGTTACTGCCAATGTTACTGGCAAGCTTGGAATTTACTATTTGGCTTTGGTTGGCTTGAATTGATGGTAACAGGTTGATTGAATAGCCATATGGTGAAGGTACACCTGCAAACCTTGCCTGAAAATTAACAAATAACACTTGCACCATCCAGGTGCCAGACACTGACCAACTCAAATATGAGAGAACCTCACCATCTCTTCTTGACATCTTCTCCATATTTCCATCACCAAATGCTCTACCATGAATATCTAAAGGGATCACCATTAACCAAACTCAAGTGGAACAACCATATAATTTCAATGAGTGGTTCATCTTCTAATTTCTCAAAGACTTCTCACAAATTACTGAGAGCAAGTCATAAGTGACATGAAATACTTACCAATTGCCCTGATGAGTTCAGCTTCACAGTACTCTCTAAAATCAACACCACCAAAGCCAAAGCAACCTGCCTGTAAACTTTAATATCTATTCCCTCCACTGCCAAAATGCTGGGGGTGCATTGTGATCTGTTGACAGAATGCTCTGCATCAACATGCCAAAGTTTCTCAACAGCACTTCCTACACCTGTAATGTCTAACACCTCAAAGAATAGCCCAGCAGCTGCATGGGAATACAATAACTTTCAAATTTCTCTTTGAGTTATGTATCATTCTGGCTTGGACAATATCGTCATTTAATCAATGCTACTGAATCAAAGCTTAGAATTTTCTCTGAATTGTAGGAGTATTATAACCATATGCAATTAAAGAAGCATGTTTATCATCTTATCAAAGTCAACTAGAACTGAGTAATAGATGGCAATCTTGCCCACATCTAAAGAGTGATTTAAAATAAAAATAGCAAATAAACACAAAGGCTGCGGTGAGTTACAACCTAGGATATGAAAGGAGTAGCTACAGAGGTAGAGAATGCACTGGTAATAATCTCCCAAGAATCATTGAATACTGGACAAATCCCAGAGACCGGAAAAGTGCCAGTGTAATACCATTATTCAAGAAGGAAACAAGAAAATAAAATATAGGCCAGTATAGGCCAGTTAGATTAACATCTGTCATTGAGAAAATGTTAGAGCCTATTGTAAGCATTTAATAACAATGCATTTAGAAATACATAATATAATCAAGCAGAGTCAGCATGGCTTCACCATAAAAGGGAACTCATGCCTGACAAATTTATTCACAATTTTTGAGGTGGTAACAAGCAGAATAGATAAAAGGAAAATAATAGTTGTAATATATTTGGATTTACAAAGTAAAAAGCCCTTGGTGTTGGAGGAACTATATTAAAATGGATAGAGAACTAGCTAACTAATAGAAGACAGATTTGGGATAAGGAGGGCAGTTTCAAGATGGCAACCTGTATCTTGCAGTGATACAGGGATCAGTGCTCGCGCCACATTTATTTAATATATAAGTTAATAACTTTCACAAGAGATGTGAATGCACTGTTGTCAAGTTTGCAGATGACACAAATAATAGGAAGGCAAGTGGTGAGGATGGCATAAAGAAACTGCAGAGGCATAGTGGAAAGGTTAAATAAGTGGACAACAACTTGACAGGTGTAACACAATGTGAGAAAATATGGCATTATGGACTTTGGCAGGAAGAATAAACCAGCTGAATATTATTTAAACATACACATTCAGCAGTTAATAGAGAAGGCAAATAGATTGTTGGCTTTTAATTCAAAGGGAATGGAACAAAAATAGGGAAGTCCTTGCTGAAGCTATACAGAGTTGCAGTTGTTCTAATGAATCATAGGGCTGTTCTCTCATTACAGACAGATGACTGGTGGTGGTTTAACCTGAGGGTCACCATACCTGAGATAAGGGGAGAGTTTGAGAAGGAGAGTCCTTCACGGTAACCTCAACCAATACAGGAATTGAACCCATGTTGTTGGCATCACATTGCATCACAAACCAGCCATCCAGCCAACTGAACTAACTGACTCATGAAACTACATGAGGCTAGTTGGACCGCACATAGAATACTATGAACACTTCTGGCTCTTTATTGAAGGAAATATTTATTGGTGTTGGAGGCCGTCCAGAAAATGTTCACTTGGTTGATCCTGGATATGGAGAAATTTTTGTACATGCAGAGGCCTTTCTTCATTGGAATTTAGAATAATGAGTGGAAACCTTATTGATGCATACAAGATTCCTAGGATGCTTGAGCGGGTAATTCTAGAGAGTTTGTAATGGCCATTTCCACAGATGGGCTACCACTCCAATAGAAATTAATATTTCTATTTTGTTCAGTGACCCAATATGAAGATGCACAATCTTTCCTTTTGCTGCATTAGCAGCCAACATCTCTAATGGTCCACTTCTAATGTTGCGTTTTGATAGCAACTCAAGAGAATACTGCTCCTGTCCATAATTCAATGGCACAACAAGTGATAGCCTCTTTTTTGCCTGCTGCCAAAAAGATTGCTGCTGTGATTCGGCTGCCCTTACAGCTCAGTTTGTGATCCATATCCAGTTCTAATATTAAGACTAACTTTGTTACAGCAAACATTATTGTGGGTGTGTCTATAATAACAGGTTTTTCATGCAAGTTTGCATAAACCACATCTGCCCATTGCTATTACTTGATGTCAATTTAACTTTGTACTTTTTCAGATATTTCTCTTGACCTCATTCATGCTCTGGGATGCTGTGGAAGCGAAATTGACTTCACTATCAATATTATTCAGGCATGCAGATATCTGGCCTTGAGATGTTGACTCATTTCCTGGAAAAATAGTCTCCCTCAATTCTAGTACTACCTCTAGAGGTTATACACTTAGATTTTAAAACTGCACAACAAAACTAGTACTCCTGCAACTATGTATTGTCTAGCAGATTAATCAAATTTGTCAAGGATTTCTGTGAATGAAAACAGGCAATATAACATTAATATTTATGAGAAATAGGTGTTAGTAACACGACTAGAAACAAAATATGGAACCATATTTCTCCCCCATTTTTAACCAATGATACAACTTAAAAGAAAAAAAAAGCACATCATTAGTTGCTTTTGATGGGAATCTGTTTCATGTATTTAAACATAACTTTTAGTAAAATAACTTTTAGGATCATGTTCATATTAAATGTTTTGTTTTGTGTCACTGTTTGTAGGGAGTACTTTGGAGAGCGAATTGCCCTCTATTTTGCATGGCTTGGCTGGTACACCACCCTGCTGATTCCTGCTGCTATATGTGGAGTCATAGTTGTTCTATATGGGTTTATATATTTTGAAAGTGATCATGTGAGGTAAGGTTCTTACCATTTATTTCCAGCACTATGAAAATGGAGTTTTACATTTCAGCTCTTCAAATGCAATACATATGGACTGTTTAATAGCACTAACTAAATCAGCTGAATATCATTTAAAAAAACAACTACATCAGCTGAAATGTTAAGTTGAATTGTTTGTAAACATTTATACTGTAATTACAATATTTGCTATTGAATGGATGGGCTACATCACGAGGTTTTCTTTTTAATTCATTCCTGAGATTATTCATGCTTGATCTGCACTGGTGTGCATGTCCACAGATCCTTCAAAACAACAGGACAAGTAGATAAGATCATTAAGAAGGTATATGGGATACTTACCTTTACCAGTCAATAGTAAGGAGGTTATGATAGAGCAGTTTATAATGTTAGTTAAGCAACAGGTGATGTACTGTGTGTAGTTCTGATCAAAGGGTGCAGAGGAGATTCTGCTATGTTGCTATGCAGAGAGACTAGATAGATTAGATAGGTGTTCATTTACTTAGATTAGAGAAGGCTGCCAGAAGGCCTGATTGAGATGTACAAAGTTATGAGGGGCTTAGATCAGTTAGGTAGAGAGAAACTTTTCCCCTTAGTAGAGGAGTCAATAACTAGGGGACACAGTTTTAACAAAAGGAGCAGGAGGTTTAGAAGGGATTTGAGGAAAATACTTTCACCCAGAGGGTGGTAAATATTTGGAAATTGCTGCTGAAACAGTAGTAGAGGCAGAAACCATCATGACATTTAAGCATTTAGATGAGCATTTGAAATGCCATACCATTCGGGGCAAGTACTGGAAAATGGGATTGGAATAGATGTTTGATGATTGGCATAGACACAATGGGATGAAGAGCCTTTTTCCATGCTGTAAAAAACTCTTTGACCCAAAGGGCAGTTAAGAATCAACCTCATTGTTGTGAGTCTGCAGTCACATGTAGATTATTTTGAATCAGATGGGCTTTACTTGACAATTGATAGTGGTGACATAGTTCCCATTATGCCAGTTTTTTTGTTTCAGATTTTAATCCATCAACTGGCATGGTGACGTTTGAAGGCATATCCCCACAACAGTAGCCTGGGTTTTGGATTACTAGTCCAGTGATATCACACTGTATCACCTCCTCTTCTTGTGTAACAATAGATGAATATGAATGGTCATAATTTCAGGTTAAGAATGCAAATGCAAATCAGACAGCAAAATAGTTGAAATTTAAGCTGTATGCTGACTACACAAGCAGATATCGAAGAGTCAAGTGGAAATTTTCTTCAATCGTGGGTAGATCGAGAAAGACAGAACAATAAACAATAAAACAAATTGCTGAATAAAACAGCTTTAAGTAGAGAAATTGCTTAAGAAACACATATTCTCCGGTAACTTTACAGGGTTTGATGCAGTATACTGCTGCGCACCAAATGTCTTGGCTGACCAAAAATGTTATATTTTATTTGTCACTGTGTACAACTTCTGTCAGACATTGTGCCTTTTTTTTTAAACATCAAAGAAGATGCACTAGTTTATTATTTTTGAATTGTCCATTTTACTCATCCTACCTTATTCACCTTTTGTCTAGGATTTGTTTTTTTGATAAAATAGTTTTCAGCAGGATAGCAATAGGAAAACCAAAATTGATCTCAACATCCTAAGCAAATTTGCAATTCCTAAAAATGAACTATTCTATCATATTTTCAAATATCTGTGCTCAGGGACAGATTAGACTGTTCAGATAAATATTCGGTGGTTAAACTACTTATAGAATGAGCAAATGAGCAAACAACGGAGGGGCCCAGAACGTGCACACGAGCGCATGGGCAGTAACTTTGTTCACGTTCTCAGATGCAAGGAAAGCAAATGTCATGGTTCACGGCCTGGATTATGGAAAAGATTTTAGCTATTACAGGAATTGAATAAGATTTTCTTAAGTTAGCAATTAGTCAGCTACATTTTTTCAGGTGTTGTTTTTTGCTGTGTGATTCCTGGTAAATAATGCATTGTTTTAATTTGCTCTGCCTTCTTCCCATGAACTTCAGCAAGGAAATTTGCAATGGTACTGGAATTATCATGTGCCCACTATGTGATAAACGTTGTCAATATTGGAGGCTTAATGAGACATGTTCCTATGCCAAGGTAAAATAATCTCACAAGTAAGACTAATATTCAACTAGCTTCCTATTAGAGAAATGACCCAGTTTTCATTTCCACTAATTTCACTTTGCTGAGCATCAAGTTAAAAATCTATACCTTTTTGCTTACTGATAATCCAGTACTTCATCTCTAAATGGCTGCTTAATTTTGTGTAGTTTTCAATTGCCTATTATAGTGATATACAAACAGAATATTTATGGCAAAGGATTAAAGGGATCAGATATTTCATGTACAGGGCAACCTTGATTATCCGAACATGATGGGCGGGCACTATTTCATTCGGATAATCGATTATACGATTAATTGATTAAATTCCTTCCCTCTGTGGCTTGGAGTTTTTAAATTCTGCTCCCCTTTCAGGAGACTGCAGCAACACAGAACACGCGAGAGTCCACCCCCAAAACTGACCCCCACCCCCACCTGTCCAACCCAGCCCCCATGCAACACAGCCCATCGCTCCCAATTCTGTCCAACACTGCCCCCTGTCTGCCACCACCTGCAACCCCG
>NC_057725.1:51887803-51979920 GCF_004010195.1 Chiloscyllium plagiosum | reverse complement strand
CCTGCCCCATCCCCGGCCAACACGCCCACCCCCGCCCCCAACCCCATCCAACACCACCCTGTGTAGAACTCCAGAGTAAGTATGGGGGGAGAGAGAGAGAGAGAGAGAGAGGGCAAGAGGTTAGTCATTTGGAGACAGTACCTGTTTAATCACTGTAAACAAAAACCACGATCATTGTTGGAAGCATGTCTTTGATGTAATGTTTCTATCGGGACCTTGAGATCTCTTTCGGATAATCCGACTTTTGGATAATTGGTATTCGGATAATCGAGGTTCCTTTGTATTATTTTTGAACAATTCCTCAGCCTACAGGTTCCCTCTTTTGGCATCCTCTACAGGCTGAGTGAGGCACTTGGTCCTGACTTATTATGAGGAGCAACTTCAGTTGCCTTACCCTATTTCCTTCTTGACTTTTTTTGCCTTCCAGGGCCTAATCCTGTTAGTCTTCTATCCAAATCACTCCTCTCACTGCTGGACTGCTAGTGGATGAGCTCTCACCGCCCCTTTACAAATGTCTCTTCATATGTAAATGGGTATTTTGACTAAGGACTTGCTATCCAACAATTTATTTAGGATTATTACATAAATATCATTGGCCTTAGAAGAAATCAAGCTGAGGGTTGATGATAACTTGTCACTTAATTAAGCCGTCCCTACTTGTATAGCCAAGTTCATTGTAGTGATGGTGTGGCACTTATCACCAGATTACAGACCGATTTAACTCCTTATTCCTCTGGATTTTTCTCCTTCTTACAGCATCCTATGCTGTTCCACCTCTCACCTCAAATTCTTTGTTATCTTCCCAAGTTTGTTTAAAAATTTTAGTGCTGCGATTACCAAAATGCATTCCTACCTTGGCTTCTGCACAGAGCAACTTCTCATCCTCTGTGATTTTGACCTCCATTTCAACTCATCATGTTCTCTCTTCTGTGAGGTCAATACTCTTTCATCTTCCATAGTCTGCCCTTCCATGGAAACTCTTGAACACAAATTCCCAGGCACCCACTTGGTTTGAAATATCACATTGTAGGTTCCATATTATCAATTACAGGTAAAGCCATCTCTGATTATTTCTGTACCACTTAACATTCATCTATATCCAACATTTGGAAAAGGTGATCCTAAAATTCGCTTACAGTTACATTTTTAAATTATCAATTTTCTAGCCTTTGGCCCTTCAATTGTCATAATATTTTGCTGTTAAAGGTTTGCTAAGTAAAACTGTTGCATCCACCTTAGACCTCAAAATAACCATTACCCTGTAACCATTACTCCCTACTACTTCCCTGGTATGGTCCTGAACTCTGGTTCTTTTACTGCAAGGGACACAGATTTTATAAAGGATATATGCAACCAAGTGATTTAGCCACTTGTTGCCAGATTGGCTAGGTATAAGAAAGTACTGTTGAGTTGTGTTTGTGTCTGCTGAAATGTTCACTATTCCAGGATCAACCTGGATTGCAAAGAAACCCCAGCTTCTTTTTTCTATTGCTTAACATCTTACTAAACTCCTCTTCCTAACTCCTTCACCCTCATCTCCCGCAACATGCACAAGGAGCTCATAGACATTAATGAACATTTATCGCTAAACTTGAAATGATCAGAACTGTTGCCTCTGCCACAATCCTCTCTGCCACAAAACCATCTGGTCAAACTACCAATAATGCTCAACTGCTGCTCTACCCATGATCTTGCAATTCTCTAGTTTCTATAACTCTTTTAATGAGCTCCTTTTGTCCATGAGACCCACTGAATATTTTCTTGATTCTACTCCCTCTAAAATGCTGACATCTAATTTCCCATCTTGATCCCATGTTAACTAGTACTTTAAAAGGCTTTTTTCCTTTGGGTATAGACCCTCACCTTTAAATGTATGGTCATTATAATTAGCTATCTTTTCAAAATCCAACATTTGACCTGCCACCCATGCAAACTACTGTCCAACCTCCAACTTTTTTCCTTTCCAAAGATTTTGAACATGTCACTGACAAAATCTGTTACCATCTTTCTCAGACTTCATGTCTAAATCCTTCCAATCAGATTTGCGATCCACACTACTGAAACAACTCTGATAAGAAAGTCACAGTTATGACTGTATGATAGGTAAACTATACCTCCCTGTCTTCCTTAAACTTTCTGTACTCTTTAAAATGTTTGTCACACCATCCTCCTCCAACACATACCAACCCAATGTCTATCTTGTTTATCTAGCCAGAAAAAACATTTGCAATGGCTTCACTGCAGACTTTCTTTCACATCTGCTGAATCCCAAGAGTTTATCCTTGGCCACCTTATCTACATGCAGACAGCTGGCAACATAATCTATAAACACAGTATTAATTTTCAACATCTAACTCTATCTCGCAGTTACTTCCCTTAACTTTTCTATTGTCGTTAATTTATCACAATCTTTATGTGACAATCAGCACTGGATAGGTAATAATTTCTTCTTAGATTCCCTGCCTGAAGGCAAATCTCAGTGCTACAACCTCTACCATATCAAGGAGGCAGGTTCAACATCGAACCCAGCTGACGTGGGAATAGAATACCAACACGATGGCCATCCTGCCACGTGAGGCAACCACCCTCTCCAGGAATCTGAGTTGCTATGGCAACATACATATTTATGTTTGCATGTTTTAGCTTGGAGCTATGGATAGTGAAGATAAAACTCTAATTTATTTTACTTTGTGGCTGACTAGGAATCTCTTTTATTCTTCTGCCAGCCATTGACATTTGTGGAAAGGAATCAAAACCTGTTTAGCTATGATATTAATTTCCCCCTCTCTGCACACCAAGTTCTGAATCAGGAGCTTCTGGTTCTGAGGCAGGATACACTGCCCACGTTGCCACAGACCTTCAGCAGAAATTTACTTCTATTAAATATTGGAGCCATTGATTGTGTTTGACACTGCAAAATCTCTTCTCTGGCAATTGATTCAGTTTCCCAGCCTTGTACCAGTCTTAAATTATGCCAGTCTGTTCACAACTTTGGTGTTGCACCTGACCCCTGAGATCAGCTCTCGACCCTATATTTGTGCCATCATTAAGATGGTTTATTTCCATGTTTGTAATGTTTTGTCTTTGTCCTGTCATGTGTTACTAATCTGTTATTGAAGTCTTTATTACCTCTAGACTTGTGTATTCCAATGTAACCTTGGCTGATTTTCCACATTCTGTCCACCATAAACTTGAGGTCATTTAAATGTCTGCTGTCTATGTCTTAACTTGCCCCAAGTCTCGTTCTCCCATCACCTCCCTTCTCACTGACACACATTAGTTTCTGACTATGCAACATTGTATTTTTAAATTCACATCCATGTTTTCAAACCCCTCCATTACTTTATCCTTCACTATCTCTGTAATCGCCTCCAGGTTCATAACCCTCTGAGACACTTGCTGTCTGGTTTTGGCCTCCTGTGCACCCCCATTTGTGACTATATCATCAATTCCTGAGTCATAAATTGCAGAATACCCTTCATATACTTCCTTGGCATTCTACCTCAATTCCTTTCTTTAAGACACTCTATAAAGCCCTACACTTCTGATCAAGCTTTTGCTTAGCTGTCCTAATATCTACTTAGGTGCTTTAGTGATATTCTTTGTTGTATATTACTCCTGTGAAGCACCTTTGTCGATTTATTTGGATAAGGAGTTATAGGAATATAAGTTGTTTTTGTTGAGTAAATTTACCTTATTCTATTTCTGCAGATCACACAACTATTTGACCATGAAGGGACAGTTGTTTTTGCAATGTTCATGGCAATCTGGGGTAGGTATTTTCTTCAGCGCAATGTTGGTTTCCATTTTAGTTAATAAACAAAAGTCTACCCAGGTGTTATTTTCAAAGCTAGTCCACCCCCATAGTATGAATAATTGTAGTACATAGCAAAATATTTGAAAAGAGTATTACACATAATGGGAAAGTCTTATTCCTACCTTCATCAGGTTCCAAGAGGTGGGCGAGTGCTAATTGAGCATCACTAACAAGCACACCAGTTTCAAGTCACCTCTCTTATTAGTTTTACCTTCTCTCAGGAAGGGGAATGGCATGCCATGAACACCTCAAAAAGAGCTTCCTCCATCTGTCATTCCTGGCAGATGCCATAACACCATCCCCTGGTAATCTGTGATGCCCCAGCCACTTATTCCATCATCCAAACTACATGGATGGATTCTCGAGCTCGAGTGTTAGTCCTTGTAAAGGTGACTTCTTGACCCTTTGTATCACTTTGAAATGGAGCTACAGAGGCACTACAAATTAAACTATCTGCTCACAAGAATCATCATTGAGCAAATATTTGGGCTTCTGAACATCTTTTTCGGGTCTATGGACTGTGGTGGTACCTGCAGGACACTCCTACAGATGTTCTTTTTTAATTTTAATTTGCAAAGGTTTTGTGCATAGTGATAGTCTACAGTGTTCTGTATCACCTGCACCTTCAGGCACCCTGGGGTTGGGGACACTGATGATAGTTATCACAGTTGGCAATTTTAGTGGAGGTGGACAACTTGGCTGTATACTGATTGGCCAATTACAGGGTAAAGGAGTCAAGGCAGAAATGCTGAGGTAGATGCAGGTATCACAGCTGGGTGAATCCTCAACACTTGTTAAGGGTTCAGGAAGCACCTGAACATTCAGTTCCATATAACTGATGCTACTGCAATGTCAGCAACCTCAATCCGTCCAGTTTACTGCTCTTTTCCTTCAATGCACGGGAAGGAGAACCTTTCTACATCTCCTTCACCGCCTGCAGAAATAACTCCAGAACAGTTTTGCAGAATCGAGGGGCAATTCTCATTTCAGGCCTGGCTTCTCCTCCTGGATTTCTAGTGCTTCTATCTTTCCCTGCAAAATACAGGCAACTGTAATGATTGTTGTGTTTGTTTACATGAGGCCGGTACCTCAGCATTTCTGCCTCGACTCCTTTACCCTGTAATTGGCCAATCAGTATACAGCCAAGTTGCCCACCTCCACTAAAATTGCCAGCTGTGATAACTATTACCAGTGTCCCGAACCCCAGGGTGGGGGAAGGACACATAAATGGTCTCAGCATTGGTTTCCCAATGCAGGATAGGAAGTTCTGCCCATCATTTCCTCAATTTTCTCCCCCAAGTTAGTGACCCTGTTGATGATATAGTTTACAGTTAGAAGCAGTTTAACAGAATATCACCCAAAAGCCAATGTCTAATGTATCAATCCTAGCAATGAGCATTTTCAGAATGTTCTATTTTGGTGGTTGCATAGTTAAGCCCCATTGTGCATAGTGTCCAATGGGATCAGTAATTAGCAGTTGGGAAAGGGAGCTCAGGCTTATCTTTCCTCTTCCTAGCATAGCAGACTGAGACCAATGAAGTGCTTAGGGTTGTGGAAGTTCTGATTGCCTCTTGGCTCTGATTAATTACTTTAGGATCAATCAAGGATTAAATTTGGTGTTTTCCTGGTATTTGTAACTCACTAATATACCAGTTTATTATTGGAAGAGCTCAAAATACAGTATTCAGTCCATGTGCATGCAATTTATATTTATCCATCAGTTTAAACTTGCAAATCTTTTATTCCAATGTACTTCAGTGTATAGTCCTCACATACCAATATACAGTGTTCCAGTGTATAGGTATGTGAGGAATAAAAGGATGGATAGGGTAGGAATAGGACCAGTCAAAGACAGAAGTGGGAAGTTGTGTGTGGACCCTGTGGAGATTGGAGAGATGTTAAAGAATATTTCTGATTTGTTTTCACTCAGAAAAAGGAGAATATTGGAGAGAAGAAGACTGAGATACGGGTATTAGACTAGAAAGGATTGAGGTCAGTAAGAAAGAAGTGTTATCAACTCTAGAAGGTGTGAAAGTAGATAAGTCCTCTGGGTCAAATGGGATTTATCTGAGAATTCTCTGGGAAGTGAGGGAGGAGGTGGCGGAGCCTTTGGCCTTGACCTTTGAGTCGTCATTGTCTACATGTTTAGTACCAGAGGACTGGAGGATTGTAAATGTTGTGCCATTGTTCAAGAAGGGGAGGAGAGATGACCCAGGTAATTATAGACCAGCCTTGCATCTGTTGTAGGAAAAGTTTTAGAAAAGATGATAAGAGAAGGGAATTATAATCATCTAGCAGACAACAATTTGATTGGAGATAGTCAACATGGTTTCATCAAGGGCAGATCGTGTCCCACAAACCTCATTGAGTTTTTTGAGAAGGTGACCAAGCATGTAGATGAGGGTAGGGCAGTTGACATGGTGTACATGGACTTCAGTAAAGCCTTTGATAAGGTTCCACATGGTAAGCTGTTGGAGAAAATGCAGAGGCATAGGATTGAGGGTGACTTAGCAGTTTGGATTAGAAACTGGCTTTCTGTCAGAAGGCAGCGAGTGGTGGTTGATGGAAAATATTCAGCCTGGAGTCCATTTACTAGTGGTGTGCCACAAGGATCTGTTTTGGGACCACTGCTGTTTGTCATTTTCATAAATGACTTGGATACGGGTGTAGGTGGATGGGTTAGTAAGTTTGCAGATGACACTAAAGTTGGTGGAGTGGTGGACAGTGTGGAAGAAAGTTGCAAGTTGCATGGGGACTTGGATAAACTGCAGAATTGGGCTGAGAGGTGGCAAATGAAAATGCAGGTAAATGTGAGGTGATTCACTTTGGGAAAAATAACGGGAAGGCAGGGTACTGGGTCAATGGAAAGATTCTTGGTAGTGTGGATGTGCAGAGGGATCTTGGTGTCGATGTACATGATTCTCTGCAAGTTGTCACCCAGGTTGATAGTGTTGTTAAGAAGGCATATGGTGTGTTAGATTGAGTTCCGGAGCCGTGATGTCATGCTGCAACTATACAAAATGCTAGTGCGGCTGCACTTGGAGTATTGTGTACAGTTCTGGTCGTCCCATTACAGAAAGGATGTGGAAGCATTGGAAAAGATGCAGAGGAGATTTACCAGGATGTTGGCTGGTCTGGAGTGAAGGTCTTATGAGGAAAGGTTGAGGGACTTGGGTCTGTTCTCATTGGAGAGAAGAAAGCTAAGAGGGGATTTAATAGAGACATACAAGATGATCAGAGGATTAGATAGGGTGGACAGTGAGAGTCTTTTTCCTACTATGATGATGTCATCTTATACGAGGAGGCATAGCTGCAAATTGAGGTGTGATAGATTTAAGACAGATGTCAGAGGTAGGTCTTTACTCAGAGAGTGGTAAAGGTCAGGAATGCCCTGCCTGCCAATGTAGTTAACTCAGCCACATTAGGAGCATTTAAACAGTCCTTGGATAAGCATATGGATGATGTTGGGATAGTGTAGGGGGATGGGCTTAGATTAGTTCACAGGTCGGCACAACATCAAGGGCCGAAGAGCCTGTTCTGCGCTGTACTGTTCTTTGTCCTATGTTCCCAGGCCCATGGTCCCATAGTAATTTAATATCCATGTTAATTACCTTGAGGCAAGACTACCATCTCTATCTGACCTGCCTCCGAGAGCTGTCAGCCAGTTGCCATAAGCTCATTGTGGCATTAACTGGGACTGGATTCCAATAATGTTTGCACTGGACTGGATGCAAAATAAGAGAGAGGACTTTGCCACGGTCAGGCTGGCAGGCCCAAATGAGGCGGATCAGTTAGACGGATAGCAGGGAAAGGAACATGCAGGAACGTCTGGAGCTTGGTGGAGTCTCTTTAAAATAAGTATCCATAAATGAAGCAACTAATCTCACTATCCTAGTGTTCGAGCAGTGTTACTTGCAAAATTTCCAAGCTATCCAATGAAATATTGGCAGAGATAGGAAATGGTCCTTACATGTATTATTAACTACTTAAGTACCTCATTTGACACAAGGGAAGATTTGTCCCCCAGCCCTTTCCATTCCACTTGTAAAAATGTGCAGTATCAGGGGCAGGCGGATGTATTTTACATTCCCTATCTACTGCTAAACCCATTCAGAGGGGAGTATAAAAGTCTGCCTGTGATTATTAATTAAGTTAATAATTGTTATTTCAGTGAATGTTTCTCTCTCAAAATATAGCTACTGTATTTTTGGAACTGTGGAAACGAGCCCGAGCAAGATCTGTCTGCTCATGGGATTTGTACCACTGGGATGAGGACGAGGTAAAAACTTTAATGAACACTACATTGATACTTTGAGAGTTTTTAGATTACACCGCTGGTGGTGAGGTGCTCTTTCTTGCCATTCTGACACCAGTGAAAGAGGAGACTTTGGAATTGGCAGAATATGAAGACATTGATATCGAGGTAATATCACTGGATTAGCAATCAATACATGCGTTTCAATCCCACAGTGGCAGAGGGTGCAATTTCAAATCAATATAAATTTGGAATTAAAAATCTAATTGTCATGAAATCATTGCCAATTGTCATAAAAATCCATAGGTTCACTTTAGGGAAGGAAACTACAATTCTTACCTGGTCTGGCTTATGCGTAACTCCAGAGTCACAGCAATGTGTTTTAACTCTTAACCACCCAGTGAGAAAGGGTTTCCAAAGCTATTTAATTGTATCAATCACCAGATAGTCTCATGAAGCCTAGCATCAAATAAGGCACTGGAAATGTCAATGGCAAATACAGCTCGGATGACCCTATATGAAAATTTATGGGTTAGTGCTAAAATTGTGACTAACAATGGCATAGACATATCAAGCAACAGCCTGGCATAGTCATACTCACAGAATCATATAACAAGACAACATCCCAGACAACACTATCACCATCTCTGGATATGTCCTGATCCATCAGAGGTGGCAGTGATATACAGACAAGAAGGAGTTGGACTCCTCAACATTGTCTTTGGACCCATGGCATCTCATGACATCAAGTCAAACACAAACAAGGAAACCTTCTGTTGATCATTTTGAACAGCACTTGGAAGAAACACTCAGGGGAGCAAGGGTGCAGAATCAACTCTGGATGGGAGATTTCAATGCCAACCACTAAGAATAGCTTGGCAACATTACCACTGATTGAGCAAACCAACTCCAGAAGGACATAGTTGCTAGTTTGGGTCTGTTGTAAGTGGTAAGGGAAGTAACTAGTCGGAAAACATACATGACATCATCCTCACCAATCTGCCTGCTGCAGGTGCATCTGTTCATGATAATGTCCCCTTAATATTCAATGGTGTTATCATCACTGAATCCCCTCTATCAACATCCTGGAAGTTACCATTGACCAGAAACGGAACTGGATTAGCAGCAGGTCAGTGGCTGGGAATAAATCACCTCCTGAATCCACAAAGCTTGTCTCCTATCTGCAAGACACAAGTCAGGAGTGTGATAGAACACTCTGGATGAAAGCTGTTCCGACAATACTCAAGAATTTTAACACTCTCCAGGATAAACTAGCCCACTTAAATAGCACCACATCCACAAACATTTAATCCCTCCATGATCGATGCTCAGTGTGCAACTTTTACTTAATGCATTATAGAAATTCACCAAGGGCTCCTTAAACAGCACTTGCCAATTTATGATCACCATCATCTTGAAGGACAAGGGTACCAGATTTCTGGGAACACCATAAATTTTCAAGTTCGCCTCCAAATCACTCACATCCTGACTTGGAAATATATCACCGTTATTTCAGTGTTGCTAAGTTAAAATCCTGGAACTGTTTGCCCAATGGCACTGCAGATCTATTTATACCAAATGGACTGCAGCAGCTTAACATCATCTTCTCAACGGCTTCCAGGGATGGGTGATAAATACTGGCAATTGAATAAATAAATAAAGGATCTTTTTTATCGTCAGACCTGTTTGTATATTGAAATCCCAGTTGTATACATGACAAGGAGGGTTTACCAATACAATTTTTGTCCATTTTAAATGCAAGGTGGTACCTTCTCCATTGGAAAAAGTTTTGTAATGCCTGTTAACACTTGCCCAAAGCTGGACAATATAATGGTCAACTTGTAGGACAGATCCCCCAAAAATCATTACATAAAAACTATATTATAATACTGCACCTAGTAGTGATATTTGAAGCTGTCAAAGCATTTTTCATTTACCACTAAGAATGTTCCTAACTCCTCTAGTGATCCCTGAAATAACTCCATAGAGGCTGGTATTCCGTCACCAAGTCACCCTTAATTTACACATGGAGAGACCCCAATACTGATCCAGATTTCTCAGAGCCAGCTGTCAGAGTAACTATGATATCTGACAATTCTGTTGTTATCTGTCAGCCAGAGTTCCTGATTGGACCTGATTAACAGCCCCAATCAGGGAACTCGGTTTCTTGCAGTCCATCTGGCTGACGTTATGACCTTATATTCCTCCCCTTCTGAGTCCAAGGACATGGGCTGTTTTTTTTTTTTGGAGCTCCTCCTAGGGCAGTTTAGCACTGGCTCAGGTTCCTCCAACTCTGCCTCTGATATGGGCAGCTTGTAGCACACAGTAGGTCATCTCTTGCACCTGGAGTGTTTTGGAAGAAATTCGTTCTCCTCCTCAGGCAGCAAAGGCATTGAGATGACGACATCCGCCATATCCATCTCAGATTCTGAGCTATCTTCAATGCTTGATGTAAAGAGAGAACCCATGGGTTCTGGAACAGTTGGAAAGACAGTTGAAGAGCTGGGCACATTTTGCTCCCACAGCGTTTGCACGTTTGCAGCTTTCATATGGTCTACATGCTTGTTCAGGACTGTTGCAACTAACTGAACTTTAAACATCACTGGACTGACCTTATGTCAATCATGCCTCTTACCCTTGCAGGGTCATTCCGATGGTTCCTACACCAAACGTCATCCCTGAAGTAAGCTGTCTTTGGGTTTGCGTAAAGATTTGTAACTCAGGTGCCTGTTGCCATTGTTGTGGGTTCGTTCGCCGAGTTGGGAAGTTGATTTGCAGACATTTCGTCCCCTGTCTTGGTGACATCTTCAGTGCTTTGGAGCCACCTGTGAAGCGCTGCTGTACTGCAGCTTCTGGAACTTAATTGGTTCCATTCCTGACGTTTCCAGTTGCTGGTTCCAGTTTTTGTTGTAGTGGCTGGCATATTGGGTCTAGGTCAATGTGTTTGTTAATGGAGTATGTGGATGAGTGCCATGTTTCTAGAAATTCTTTGGCTGCTCTCAGTTTAGCTTTTCATTTTGTTGTCCCAGTCAAATTTGTAGTTCTTGTCATCTATGTATATGGTTCCTAGGGACAGCTGATCATGGCGTTTAGTAGCTAGTCGGTATTCATGGATGCGGATTGCTAGTTATCTGTCTGTTTGTCCTATGTAGTGTTTCGTGCAGTCTTTGCATGGAATCTTGTAAATTATCTTAGTTTGCACATGATGGGTATAGGGCCTTTTGGTCTGGTGAGTTGTTGTCTGAGCGTAACTGTTATTTTTTTAGGTTGTCGTGAATTTGAGTGGTCGGAGAAGTCTGGCTGTTAGCTCAGAGTCATTTTTTATATAAGGTAGCAAGGCTAGTGTGTTGGGTCGTGGCATGTCCTCATCGTGTTGTCTATCTGCTAGGCATCTGCGGATAAAATTGTGGGGACATCTGTTCTTGGTGAAGACTCTGTAGAGTTGTTCTCTTGGTAGGTCGGGAGTGCTGCAGTGTATTGTAGCCCTTTTAAACAGGATCCTAATGCAGCTTCATTTGTGTGTGTCCAGGTGGTTGCTGTTCTCGTTCAGGATCTGGTCTGTGTGTGGCTTTCTGTATGCTCTTGTAGTGTATTCACTCTTCTATGTTCTTTCTACCATCATATCCAGGAATGGGAGTTGGTTGTTGGTTTCCTCCCCTCTCGTAAATTTGATCCTGTGAACATGGTGTTGATAATCTGGTGTGTGTTCTTGATCTCTGTTCTCTTAATAATTACAAAAGTATCTGATCCAGAATTTGGGTCAGATTTATGGGAGGGCTGTTTGTTCCAGTCTTTGCATCACTGCTTTTGCTGTGAACCCAGAGATGGGTGAGCCCATAGGTATCCCATTGATCTGTTCATATTTTTGTTGTTGAATGTGAAATGTGTCGTCAAGCACAGGTCTAGTAGTTTGAGTATGCAGTCCTTGTTGATATATTCCCCATCGTGTTGTCTGTTCTGCTTGTCCAGGAGGTTGGCTATTGTCTCTCTGGCTAGAGTTTTGTCAATTGAAGTGAACAGTGCCTTTACAACAAATGAGACCATTGCTTCATCCTTGTCTATGTTTATGTTCTTCGTATTGTCTAGGAATTCCTGTGATGATTGTAATGGAGTGTTTGGATCTGCTGATAAGATGTTTCAGTTTTTGTTGGAGCTATTTTGCAATTTTATGTGCTGGAGCTCCTGGAAGTGCCACAATGGGTGTAAGTGGTATGTTTGGCTTGTGTATCTTGGGTAATCCATAAAATCTTGGGGTGTTGTTGCCTTCTGGTTTCATCCTTTGTAAGTGAATCCTGGTTATCAGCCCATTTTTTTTGTAGTTTCAGTAGTGTGTTTTTTATTAAGTCCCTGTATTAGAACCCTATTCAAAAGGGCTACAACACACTGCAGCACTCCCGACCTGCGAAGGGAAGAAGAACACCACCTCTACAGAGTCTTCACCAGGAACGGATATCCCTGCAATTTCATCCGCAACTTCAACATGATGAGGACATACCATGACCCAACCCACTAGCCTTGCTACCTTATATAAAAAATGTCTCCGAACTAACAGCCAGACTTCTCCAACCATTCAAATTCACAACAACCTAAAAAACTGGAGGCCATGCTCAGACAATAGCTCACCAGAACAAAAGACCCTATACCTATCATGTGTAAGACTAACATAATTTACAAGATGCCATGCAAATACTGTACAAAACACTATATAGGATAAACAGGCAGACAACTATCAATCCATATCCATGAACACCAACTAGCCACTAAATGGCATGACCTAACAAACACATTAACCTGGACCCAATAAAGCAGCCACGACAACGAGCAACCGGAAGCAGCAGGAATGGAACCAAATAAATTCCAGAAGACACAGTACAGCAACGCTTCACATGAGGCTTCAAAGCACTGATGTTGCCACCTAGACAGGGAATGAAACATCTGCAAATCAACTTCTGAGCTCAGTGAATGTACCCACAACTATAGTAAACTGTCTCTCTTGCTTAGTGGAGTCTTATGTCCAGCACTGGTGCTCCTGATTGGTTCCCCTCCCAGCCCAGGTCTGGGAAGATCAGATTTAACGTGCTGTGGAATCTTCTCATCATTGACAACTGAACTTGATGCACACCTAGCCATTTTGAGTGGGTGTCCATAATAAGTAAGAACTAAACCTATGAAAGGACCTGCATAGTCGACATGTAAATGAGTCCAGGGTTTACCCAGCCATTCCCAAGAATGTGGGAGAGCTGCGGCCTGTAATGTTTGTCGTTGTTAGCACTCTGGACACTGTACCACCAACGTGGCTATGTCTGCATCCAATTCTGGACACCAGCCATAACCTCTCTCCAGCATTTTCATTTTGGAAACTCCTGGATGACCCTGGTGGAGTTCAGCCAGTATCTGGCAGCGACCTTCGCTCAGGACAATCACTCTTGCTCTCTATAATAATATTCGCCGACTGTGATCTGGTCTTTCTGGATCCAATAAGATTTCAATTCTGGTTGTGACGTCCCTTTGATTTCCCCAATCACCACCAGCTGTTTCAGTTTTGCCAGGACCAGATTTTTCTTTGTGCAAAGTCTGATATTGTCATCTGTGACCGGAATTGTGTCCAGCAAGTTTAAAACCAGAACAGACCCTTGCAGTGGTGGTACCACCAGTGCTGTATCTGCCAATGGGAGGCCGCTCCATGCATCCGCATTTGCTACTTGGCCTCCTCGATGGTGTTCCAACTTGTAAATGCAGTTAGAATTAGAGCCCACTAACGAATTCAGCCTGAAGATATGGGCAGCACTGCCTTGTCCTCTTCAAGTAGACTTTTTCTTTATTCCTCTGACACTCCTTTTTTTGTTGTTTTACTTTCCCCTACACTACTGCCTAACACTGGTAGTGCTTATTTTCCCCCCGCACCCATGTTGTGTGTGTGCAGGTGTGAGACACAGTGAAAGACATAAGGTGATCAAGTCTTTATTCAGTTTCCACCACCAGGAAGAAAAGAAAAGAAACACCCAAGTGGCCAGTGACAAGCAATGCCCTTCACATCAAAGGGCAATGCTGTGTGATCAAACAGTGAAGAGAAGGGTAGGGATTAAATCAAAATAGAATTGGACAGGGAAATAATGCACTCCACTCCCTGTGGTGCCCACCTCTCCCTGAATAGCTCAAGGGTGTTGGTGAACACTGTGTGCTCCTTCTCCAGAGACACACGGGCTCTAACATAACCGCGGAAGAGGGGTAGACACTCAGCCATAATTACCCCCACCATGGCCCGCTGCCTGGACCTGTTTATGGCCAGTTTGGCCAGGCCCAGGAGCAGACCTATGAGGAGGTCCTCAGATCTGCCCTCCCCCCTCCGTACCGGGTGCCCGAAGATTAGAAGTGTGGGACTGAAGTGCAACCAAAAACAGAGAAGGAGGTTTTTAAGAAAATCAAAAAGGGAGTGCAAGCATCCACACCCAATATATACATGGTTCACGGACTCCACCGCACCGCACAACAAGCAGTTGGGCTGGAAGTCTGTGAACCACCGCAATCTGTGGTTGCAAGGGACTGCTGCGTGCAGCACCCTCCATCCCAGATCCCTGAGGGAAAGGGGGAGGACTCCCATGTAGAGAACCCTCCACTGGAGAGCCACTCCTGCTTTTGTCTGTCAGCTAGGGGTCCCTGATTGGGGCTTTTAATCTGGTCCAATCAGGGAACTCATATTCCATGAGATCCACCTGGCTGAGCTTGTTACAATCATTACAGTCACAAGCCATCCAAAGAGGTTCATTGTTTTTAGCCTACCACAATCCTCAACAGCAGGTGTACATAATTTGCAGGAAGAATTTTCCTGTGGTCCCCATAATGATGATCCTGTCTTTTGAAGAGGGTGTGTGTGCATGCATTTTGCACCACAATAATTTCTTGTCCATGAAAAGACTACATGAGAATAACATGAGGTTGGGAAGACAGGGGAAAATTGTTTTCTCAACACAAAATTCTAAGTTCAGCATTTCACTACACCATTCACATCTCCATTGCGAGTCAAAAATCTTGCTATTAGTATTCAATTGACAAGGAAAATGTTAATTTACTTGTAGGAGTCACAGAATAATACAACACAGGAATAGACTCTTCAGTCCAACTTGTCCAAGCTGACCAGGTATCCTAAACTGAATAGTTCCATTTGCCTGCATTTGGCCCATATCCTTCTAAATCTTTCTAATCCATATGCCTTTTCAAACACCTTTTAAATGTTCTAAGTGCACTCACCTCTACCACTTGCTCTGACAGCTCACACCACTCCCTGTGTAAAAAAAGCTGCCCTTGGGTCCCTTTTAAATCTTTCCCCTCTCACCTTAAATCTATGCACTCTGGGTTTAGACTCCCCTACTCTGGAGAAAAACTGACTATTCACTGTACCTATGCCCCTCAAGATTTTATAAACCTCTATAAGGTCACCCATTAGTCTCTCATGCTCCAGGGCAAAAAAGTTCTGGTTTCTCCTTCTAAGTCAAACCCTCTAGTCTTGGTAACATCTTTGTAAATCTTTGTTTCCATTATTGGGTTGAAGTAGAGAGACAATTCAATTCTGATATGATTGTTTTATTGCATTAGGAGGAACTGGCGCTTGGGCTATTATACAATCCTGATGTCAAAGCTAAAGAATATCACCATTCATACAAACGCACAACAATTGTTATGTTGCTAGCATGTATTCTGGTAAGTTATTATGTTGTGTTTATACTCTGTTGTAATAAGTCATCATTAAGAAAAATATTAGCAAATAAACAGCATATAAGGGACGATATTATAACCTAAACTTTGCTCCACTGATATCCTATCCAAGTGCTACGCACATTGGACACTCATGCTAGGGAATTGGATTGAGTAGCATGAGTATTTAAAATTGTAGAAAACAAGTGGCAGCTTCCATCTCACTTCCTGTTTCTAACAGTCCTTGTTGAACTGAGCATTCTTCATGAACTTTAATTGCACTATAAGGTAGCTTCCTCAATAAATTTGGAGGGGTGGTGCAAGTGAACTCCATGTGCAGTTGTCCAGCCCCATATTAATTGCTACAGGTTTTCACTGAGTTTCTAGGATTTATCATACAGTTATGTCCATTAGGCAGTGTGGGGAGAAAGTACTGTACAGATTTGTCAGATGCTTGTCTCAGTGAATAATCATGTAATCAATTTCTGTCCATCTGGAACAAAAATAAAATGGTTCCATAAAGTGTTAGTGATGTGGTCTGTCAGTCTAATGGTATGACTGAAATTATACCCTCTATTGTCAGTCTATGGTGCACTTTCTCATCCACAGCAATTTCTAACCTTTCTTCAACATGCAATGATCAAATTTATTAGTGTAAAATTAAAGGTAAATGTCAGACCAGGTCTCACTGCACAAGAAACTCATAAACAAGCCTCTTGTGTCAGTTTACATTCCTGCAATACTTTATAAACAAAAAATACCTCATACCCAACTCAGACTACTACATTATATGATACACAAGGGAATTTCCAAAATCTGTTTCCGTACTCTCACTAATTGCACTATAAATATATATAAGATAGTTTTGCACTCAGAACACTCTCATTCCTACACTAAATTATATGTAAGGCAATTTCACCCTCAGTATACCATGCAAAAACACTGCAAACCATTATTTTGTTTCACGACACAAAGAAGGGGAATATTTGCTGTTTTGCAAGACATATATTGAGATAAATTTAAAGGAAAGTAGCTTTTTCAGGCAGGGCTGCAATGATTGAAAGCCTAAACTAAAACTGGTTAGCATTGGTGTTCATGCACTGATACAGACAAATTAGATTTGTACTTTAGTTGAAGAAAAACACTTTTTTAAACGTCTGTCAGAATTGTTTCTTGAGAGTTGTAAAGAACAGTTTGAAGATTATCTCTACTGGAGTGGAGTATTAAGGAATTCAAAGAAAGAGAACCTTTTCTGATTGAATTTTCATCCAATTGTCCCATAGCGTAGCAAGCTATTAGGACAGTTTCTCATGATGCACTTTCTCATCCACTGCAAATTCTAACCTTTCTTCAGCAAGCAATGATCAAATTTATTATGAATTGAATTGAATTGAATTTATTGTCATGTGTTTTTCTGATTGAATTTTCATCCAATTGTCCCATGCACTTTCTCATCCACTGCAAATTCTAACCTTTCTTCAGCAAGCAATGATCAAATTTATTATGAATTGAATTGAATTGAATTTATTGTCATGTGTACCGAGGCACAGTGAAAAGCTTTGTCTTGCGAGCAGTACAGGCAGATCAATTTCTGTCCATCTGGAACAAAGATAAAATGGTTCCATAAAGTGTTAGTGATATGCTCTGACAGTCTAATGGTATGGATGAAATTATACCCTCTAGTGTCAGTCTATGATGCACTTTCCCATCCACAGCAAATTCTAACCTTTCTTCAACATGCTTCATCTTCACCACTGCAAACTGGAAAGGACACCAGATCAGGCAGTTAGATGATCATCCAGTTAACTTTCTGTCAGACCACTTCCAGGGACAGTGATAACCCACTCCCCTGAATCTACCTGCCAACCTGAGGCTGGCCACCACTGTGAGCCCCAGAACCACATCAAAGGCCACAGTTGCTAGTAACCAAGCAATGTGGAAGGCCAGGAGCAGTGAGGATGAAAGTTACCTTTTTGAAGGTGATTGTGTGTTGGGGTTGAAAGTAGAGGGGGGAGCCACAGGTTTCAAACGTAAGGGCAGGAAATGGATTTCAGTAGTTAGCCCCTATGTCTTGATCATCCTCAGACTGCAGCAGATCAAGGCTGCCTCACCCCCTGGATTCAACAAACAGGAAACTCTGTTGCACCGGTTGTGAAGTCTGCCAGTGTTCCCAACTGCCAAGAACAGAAACGGGATCTTATTATTTGATTGAAAATTAAACTGAATAGAGTTAAACGCAGCAGTATCATGAAGAAATCCTTAAGTCTTCATTAGGACATAGGGTGGGAAGAGGTTCCCATCTAATTCCTGCATTGTTGGAAAAATTCTGGGGACTTTCAGGATGAGAATATTCTGTGTAGAAACTTTCATCTCTGAAAATCCTCTCCAGTTGTTCTACCGAGTATCTTCAACAAATGCTACTTCACTGAAGGTCCAGATTCTGTTGTCCATTGGAAGATATGCTTTTAATTGTTGATATCCACCAAGGTGTGAGCCTGGACTTTTAAAATTCAATAGAGAGTGAAATGAGAACTTATTATTTGATGGAATATTAAATTGAATTACAAAGTACCAGTTGGACATAAGTTTCAGATTGTTGCATTGTAGTAGGGATTGAGCTAGGGAATTTGTTGCTATCCAAATTCTATCCAATTTGTTGCTATCCAATTACTGTTGTCCAGTACTTGATGAGCTCAAGAATGTTAATACTCATTAAAGAGTGAGTTTGTCATAGTAGATATCAATGGGGAGGCAATTTGAGATTGTGACTGTTTCAATACCAAACGTGTATAGTATTATTATCACTCAGCAGTGATTGAGCTGAAGTTTTCTGGTGTAGAACAAGGAATGCAAAGATGTATTCTTTTCATTTTTCTGTATTTTTGATTGTGGACTGAAATGAGAAAAGGGTTGTTTTTAAAAAATCAAGGATTGTGATAAGGATGACTGCACTTTTTAAAAGCAAATTACAAGTACTGTTTGTTCGAGCAGTGAGGGGGGTTACTATAGACAAGCTAGAGCTGGATACATGCAGATTGAGCTGACAACAAGTAGTTGATTGGTTGTGAAGCGGTGAGCAATTGTCGATAACAAAGGCCTTCTGCTTCCTAACAACTATGTGATTGGTTCTTCGGTAGCTGAACAACTTGTGGGTGTAAAGGACTGGTCAGAAGCAATCAAACCTCTTTAAAAGAAGGAACTGACCTTTTTTCTGCAATGAAAATACTGCAAGCCTGAAGAAAGCTAGTTTATTTCTTTTATTAGTTGCAATAAAATTTGGCTTTGAATCAATAAGTTAGTGACTTAATAAGCACACGACCTCCTACAAGCAAGTAAAAGTACCTGGAGAAGAAAGATCAAGTAGCAGTGGGTCCTGAAAAGTAAACAGGATCATCTCAGTGAACCCTATGGACAGGGACAATTAAACTGACTTTCTAGTCTTTCCCTCTGCCCATAACACCAGTGTCTTTTTGTGTGTGTCTGTATGCGTGTGTTGGAGAAATTTATAAGGGTTTTAACTATTAGAGTTATATGTCAATAGTTAATAATTGTTTACTTGCAGCTAGAATATATTTACTTGTAATATGTAATCATTGTTAAGTACAGAAGCCTGGTCCATGCTTGTGTCAACCTGGTTTTAGAATCCTGGGGATTTTGTATACTTTTATGAAAGTTTTATCTTTTGTGATCACTCTGAGAATAGTGAGCTTGATTTCCAACAATCTATCATAGTGAGGTAAAACAGAAATCAATCGATGAAATTCTGTTGTCAGGTTGTGCACAAGTTGGGACTGAAGTTCTCAAATAGTGAGTTTGCTTATTGTTATGGCTGTTTTATTTTGGTACATGAGATCATAGGTATATGTGATGAACTATTTCATTTGTTACTGATGTAACATTCTCGAACTCTTCCTTCTGGATTAGAGACTGCATTGACCCTATAATTGTCAGCATTGTTTCTTTCTCTAGTGTGTTCAACCAATTTCCAGTGTCACTTTTCCCTGTTGCCTTATAGATCACTGTTATTATTGGTCTTTCACTTGGAATTGTGATATGTCGGGTTATTGCTGCTGTGACGTTCACAAAGTCTGGTTCAGAATTTCTGAGTGATCATGCCAGATCAATTGCTGTAATGGTTGGTGCTGTATTGCATTTCTTCACAATTCTCATCATGACTAAGGTAAGAGTGAGTTAAAGTACTTTGTCTTTATTTTTAGGACTGCAATTCTTTTCAGTTGTTTGTTATCCTGAATCAGCTTACCAAATTTATGTTGCAATCTGGCTAGGGACCAGTCATTTTTTTGAAGTAAACAAGGATGAGGTGCAAGGGATTTACTAAGAGAACAGAGTCACAAGATTCCACATTTTGAACAACCAAAATAAAATTTACTACACAATGCTAGAGCAGTAGTATAATCTATAAAAAATTATAATCTAACAGCCAAAGGTAATATGTGGTAAATATGCATGATAGAGTGTAATCAAACACTTTCCAGCATACATCAAATAGCATGTGTAGTCAACACAGATTGAACAGATTTTTCAACCATTCTCCCCAGGTGTTAATGACATGGTAGGTCATCAAATCTGCTTAAACTTCAGAAGGGGTTACAATTCTTCATTTTTACTAATCTAATCTTGAAGTTCCTTCTCAAGAGTCATTCCATAATGGACTGACTCAAAAATTGCTCCCATTCTGTAATCAATCTCCATTCTTGGTCTATGCTCCCCTAGTCTCTGGGAAGTACACTCCAACACTTAATCCCAGGCACAATACCTATTTTTCACCAACAACTTCATCAAACTGGATCTACCCTTTTGTTTTTCTTAGAGGGATTTTCCCTTGTTCAGTTCTATGGAGAAAATTATGCTGTGGGCTTTTCAACCCTTACTGTCAACTGTACTGAACTATTAATGACTTGCAGGCAATTCCAAGGTTCCAGGATTTCCCTGTTCCCAAATCCAAAGAATATCCAACTTCTTTTGAGGAGTTCTCACTGAGTGAAATGCATGTAGTGCAGTTGTCTTCCCAGCTGTGTAGCTAAAATCAGCATTGCCTAACAGAGTCTGCTTCTCTCTCTCGCTCTCTTTTTCCCTCTCTCACTTTTAGATCCAAGCCTGTCAATTCTATATTCACTGACAGTGTTGCTTGAACTGTCCTGAGCAACCCATTGAAAACTTCATACCTAGCCCTATCCTTACTTCCATGCAAAATTGGATGTAACAAACATTTTGGAACAGCCAGATGTAAAAGCTCTTTGGAATGGAGTGTGCCCTGAATATTTCATTTTCACAGATTGCTAGCATATGTGGCACAAGAAGTACTTACAGAAATAATTCATTGCAAGTTTTGAAAGAATTGATGTTTGAGTACATATATTAAAATATTTATGTATTTTGACTTTTGTTATGATCCCAGCTGATGTTACTACTGAACAAGTCAGATCCCAAAATGAAATTTGGCTTGTTAGATCATATTTTGTTTTATTTTTAAATGGTGATCTTTCACTGAAACATAAGCATTATGAAATATCTGTGTATTTTGACAATTTTTATGATCCCAGTTGATGTTAGTGCTAATCCCTAAATTTCCTGGGTGTTACCACAGAACAGAAATCCTCTGAATCAGCCATTCTGTAATTCTGTGGCAGATAACTCACATCCTGCCTTCTCAATTCCTATACGCCAACTACAAGGAACAAGTCAGGAATGTGTTGGAATTCTCTCCAACTGCTTGAATAAGGGCACCACAACAACACTTAAGAAGCCAAATGCCATCCAGAACAAATATATCCATTTGATTGGTATTGTATCCCTCACCTTCAACATTCATTTCCTATACAACCGATGCAGACAGGCACTAGTGCATACCATTTACAAGGTGCACTACAATAGCTCAACAAGACTCCCTCAACAGCATCTTTTAAACATGATTCTTTTGTCAACTGAAAAGGTAGGAGAGGCAAATGCCCATACAAGTTACTCACTGGTTGAACTCAGACACTATTCCCAATAGAATGCTGCACAACTTAATGAAAACAAGTGCTACAATGAATGGAAATACATAATTCTACATCTCAGATGTAAAACAGAAAAAAAACTTATCTATAATTACCTGAAATATGAATAAAACTGCTTTTTTGACATTTTTGTGTTCCAGATTAATCGTAAAGTTGCAAAGAAGTTATGCGATTTAGGTATGTAAATATATTACACTGTAATAAAATTGTTTGAACCCCTACAGGTTCATATTTGCTTCTCTGTGGTACTTGGTAACAACAACAATAAGAAAAATTCTGGCATTGTCCCTAAGCAAACTAACAGTTCAAATATGACCTCAATATATGCCTACAGCACATGAAGAGGAATTACTCTGAAAACATCATAAGATGTGAGACTATTGTAATTTAGGCAGCGAGTATACCTAGCATTCCATCGCTCTTCTGAAAGGAGAAAAAATGGAATAATGTAGTTACAGTAGTAGGGTTAGGACTTGCAAAGAGTGATGTAAAGTGAAGATCCAAAAATTGCTTTCTGGGGTTCTGGGATATGTTTTTTCGCAGCACAAATCTTGATAATTGACCAGATAATTCATTTAATTGATTTTCTGTAATTTGGCTGAAGCCTTACTTTTGAAGGTTAAAACATGTTTGGTTTGGATGATTAGGTATTTAACATAAAATATTTCATGTTAAAATAATTGTTTCTATCAGTACAACATTGGATTCAGTACAATCATGGTAATTTGTGAGTTGAAATGTTTTTAAATTTTGTAATTGTACCAGCCTCCACCACTTCCTCTGACAGCTCATTCCATACACGCACCACCCTCTGTGTGAAAAAGTTGCCCCTTAGGTCTTTTTTAAATCTTTCCCCACTCAACTTAAATCTATGCCACCTAGTTCTGGACTCCCCCTCCCCAGGGAAAAGACCGTGTCTATTTACCCTATCCATGCCCCATGATCAAACTGGTTCACTATCACATATGTTCTTTTTCAGGAATCCATGTTAGTCCACAGAAAGACATATGATTATTCTGATTAAGAATATGCTTGAGCTTTCCCTCCTCACTTTGTTCTTTGCTTACAACTTGAATATAGACAGTGCATTGTCAGCATTGGAAGATTTCCATCCAATTACTGCTAGACTCCCCAAAGATCTGTCTTTGATCCTTCTTTCTTTCTTATCTGCAAGTTGACTTTAGCCATATCATCTGCAGGAATAGTAACCTCGTAACATCTCCATCCTTGATGATAGTCCTCTACTAAAATACCATTTCATCCTTTATTCTGTTAGACCGATTGTCTAACATCCAATTTTAGATCAGACACACTTCCCTGCAGCTCAGTATTGGAAAGATCTTCAGCCCTTGTCACAAACTTCACTCCCTTGCTAATTATTTTATGTGCCCCACCAGCAACTGTTTTGAGTTGAATGAGACCATTCACAACTGTAGTAGCTAGTTTGATTCCCACATTATCCATCACCAAGACCTTCTGTCATTAAACCCATGTACAACCCTTTGTCACCTCCAGACTCCAGCAAGACATGTTCACTGGTTCCCCTCCATAAGCTGTAAGTAGCCCGAAACTCCACCACACTTATCCTGTTCAGCATGTAAAGCTTGCTCATTCATCATCATTGTTCTGGTTGACTTTTATGTTTGCATTCCTGTGCCCTTTTTGATAAAGGATTACATTCAAACTTCAACTTGTCTTATCCTCTTTTAGAAGCTGATCAGTGTGTACATTTCAAACATTTCTGTTTTTAATACCTTAATGTAGGCTAGAAATTGTTAGATTAAATTATAACAAGAAACACTGAATGCATTCCCATAATCTCTTGTTTGCTATTTTTAGTGGGAGGTTTACCAACGTGAAATTAACATGTTGAAGCATCCACAGAGAAACATGGTCTAAAAGGAACTCCAATAATAAACAAACAAACAGAAAAGTCAAATTACTGAATATAACCAAGTATTAAAGAGACCAGAATCTTGCAACACAGTACAGCACTTTAATGAAATCCTAACTAATTCAGGAAAGTCACTATCACTCTCACTCACTATTTTATAACCAAATTCTAAGGATCATAAATGCAATAATACAATTGCTTTAGGAACCCTAAATAGAGAAAGTAGTAATTGTGATTCTTAAAAACCACATTTAAATTCTATGCAACAATGACAGGAAGAAAGTAACATCTGGTACTAACAAGCTCATGTTGGTCTCCAAAAATGTGCTTTGTTCCCACAGCTGATGACCTTGCCTTCCATTTGTGTGGAAAAAGCTGATTTGTTTCCAGTGAAGCATAAGAAAGCTGACATGTAGATTAAAACACTGACAGCTTCAAGTGTTCCACTTACATTGATGTTTTTTGTATATGTGTCAACATGTTTGGACACACCTCTATCGGACTTGAACTCTTCTGGCACAGACCTAAGAAGATGATCACAATGCCACACAACTCCTGCAATTGATATAGGTTGAATAAATATTGAAGAACATTAAAGTGTAGTATGCATCAGAAGGTGTATAGTATGTCTGTATTTCTCTTCTGTCCTGCTTTCACACTGATCTCTGGAGGATTAGTTGAATGAATCAGAGTACTATATGTTGTCTTTTAATCACATTATGGTATTTGCAGAAGGACCACGCACCGCACTGGCTCGAGAAAATAACTTCAGTGTAAAAATGTTCACGTTCCAGTTCTTTACAATGTTCTCATCAATCGTTTATATTGCATTTTTTCTGGGAAGGTGAGTATAGAGGACTTGTGGTCAAATCTGCTATTTGACAAACTGTTTAAAATTCAATAAACCATTACCACAGTTTCAGTCACAGGTATTCTTCTTGGAATCTTTCAAGTTTTGCAGTATGCAGTGATAATATACAGCATAATTTAGAGTACTATTTTGAACTCTGTTGTATCCCTTTACCTCTCCTGAGGGTGGTCAGTGCAAAATTAGAATTGGCATATTCATTATTTGAGCACTTGGGGAGCTGTTTGTTGTTCAAACAGCATCCACAGTATATAACATACTTCTAGGGCAAATTACACTGATGCCACATTGGGGAGGGTATTAACATGCACAGTGAATAGTTGTTGTATAGTAGAAAGATCATGATTTCAATCAGAATGCAATGTTGATTTGATATCAATGTTGCTATTTTGGAACCCACTTCTCCAGTTAACATCTTTTCTTAACCTGGCATAGCTAAAAATGTTCAGAAACAGAAAGGACTCCCGCAGCTCCCACCAGTGCAATGTAAAAGGATCAGCAACTCCCTTCAGGTTAGGTGTTGATTTATTTCTTCTAGGTGGCGCTTCAATTCTACATGTGTTTTCTTTAGTTGTTTACAGCTGCAAAGATCTGCAGGGCATTGTCTGGCATGATATAAATTTGCTTGTTACTTAGTTCAAGGCTTCTGCACAAAACTATTGCTTCAAGACATGGATACACCAGTAGGAACTCTTCTTGGATTGTGGAATTTCTTTGGGAGAGAAAAGCCATTTAGAACAGGAAAAATTGCTGGAAGAAAAATGAGGGGAAAAGGTTCCCAGCAGGAAAACATACTTGCCTAGGGTCTTCAGATAGCAATTCTCCTACCTGGATTACAATCTGAATTAATGTGACAAGTCACATGTTACGGTTATAGTCCAGGAGGTTTATTTGAAATCACAAGTTTTCAGAACACTGTCCTTTTGTCTGTTGTCATGTGACTTCTGACTTTGTGCACCCTAGTCCAACACTGGCACCTCCACATCATGAAATAATGTGCAGTGTTTATACTTCAGTACTGATATCCTGACTTAAACCTGCCACCTGTTACAACTACACTGCAACCTCAGATCAGGAAAAGGATGACACTGTCAGAGTCTATGAAGGTGAATTATTGTGACAAATCTCTGGCTTGGAATTGATATTTGGAGATGATATTTGCAACATCTTGCATATTGCTTTCCACTGTTGTCTGAGGGTGGTCAGTAATATTCTCTATTCATTGAGAGCTAATTACACTTAGAACATAGAACATTACAGCGCAGTACAGGCCCTTCGGCCCTCGATGTTGCGCCGCCCTGTCATACTAATCTGAAGCTCATCCCACCTACACTATTCCATGTACGTCCATATGCCTGTCCAATATCGAGGGCCCAAGGGCCTGTACTGCGCTGTATTGTTCTATGTTCTATGTTCTATGTTCTATGTACTCTCTGAGTAAAGAAACTACCTCTGACATCTGTCTTATACCTATCTCCCCTCACTTTAAAGTTGTGTCCCCTCGTGGAAAAAGGCTCTCCCTGTCCACCCTATCTAACCCTCTGATTATCTTGTATGTCTCTATTAAGTCACCTCTCAACCTTCTTCTCTCTAATGAGAACAGCCTCAAGGCCCTCAGCCTTTCCTCGTAAGACATTCCTTCCATACCAGGCAACATCCTAGTAAATCTCCTCTGCACCCTTTCCAAAGCTTCCACATCCTTCTTATAATGCGGTGACCAGAACTTAATTCCCTTTTTCCAGAGAGAAGCTGTTGGAGTGAAGATATGGCTTCACTGGCTTCACTAGCATTGCAAGGTGCCAGTGACTGCTTACACGTTACTTTGTGGGTGCTGCCTTGGCAGCTCTATCCTGTACAGAACCAAAACAAAGTGTAGCTGTCTGCTTTGTGGTGTACTGGAAGCTCCAAAGAATGACTACTGGGTGTCAAAGGCTATCAGTGACAACATTTTTGATGACCCTGGCACATAAACTGTGCATGTATGTTCAGCATGGATACAACCATGTGAGTTAGGGGCATGAGTTGGCCATTTGGTCTCTCGAATCTACTCCATAATTTAGTAAGGTTATAGCTGATTTGATTGTAACCTTGCCTACTTGCTCTTACCTTTCACCCCAAGAATCTCAAAGACTCTGCTTTCCAAACCTTTTAGAGGAAGAAAGTTTCAAAGAGTTATGAATTTCTGAGAAGAAATTTCACCTCAGCTATATATTAAATAGTGACCCCTTATTTTTAAATGATGTCTCCTAGATTCTCCTACAAGTGAAAACATCCTCTCCACATCTACCTTGTCAAGTTCTTTTTGGATCTTCAATCAAAGCTGTGCTACAATATACAATATGATAAAACTGATCAGTGGAATGCTTAAAGTTCTAAATCTAATGGCCTTTAAAGTTAAAAATCACACAACATCAGGTTATAGCCCAATAGGTTTACTTGGAAGTACAAGCTTTCAGTGTGCTGGTCCTTCATCAGGTAGCTCGTGGGGCAGGATCATAGGACACAGAATGTATAGTAAATGATCAAAGTGTCATTCAATTGATGTGATGTATTGAACAATAGTGAATTATGATTGCAGTTGAGTAAGTGTGCAATGATAGTGCTGGACTCTATGTACCCAACAATAATGGCTTATTGTATATTAGCCATACAAATACTGTGCTCTTTGAGTTTGGTTTGAAGGTCACTGTTTAAAGTGGTGGTGGCATCTGTGCATAGAAACTCTACTTGGACACAGGCACTGATGTCACAACTGTGAGGTTTTGCTGAGATACTTATATCTAAACATCATTAGAGAACTTCCATAAGAGTAAATAACTGTAGTTGCTGGCAATGAGAAATAAATACAGAAAATGCAACAAAATATTCAAGTCTGGCAGCATATGTGGAGAGAAAAGCAGAGTGACGTTTCTGGTCAATGGCTTTACATGATCATTATTAAGTCTACTTCTCTCTCCAAAGATACTTGAAACTTGCTTGGTATTGTGTCATTTTCTGATTTTTATGAGAGAGTGTCCTATTAGTGTACCTTTGGTAATGCACTATGTAGCAGGAATGCATTATATATTAAGTGTGTAAGAAAAATGTATTAAGAGTATACTTTAGTACCAAACTGCTGAACCTTCACTGCAGTAATAAGTTTGTTTCTTTGCTAGGATTAATGGCCACCCAAATGGTTACGTAAGAATAGCAGGACAGTGGCGACTGGAAGAAGTGAGTTGCAATTTGCTGATTTATGTTCTTCGCAAAGGCTTAAGACACCATGTTACATATAATAGCAATGACTTCTGCTGAGACAGACAGAGCCTCTACTGTGACAGAGACATATTAGCCTTTTGTATTTTCTTAATATCACCTGAATTTCACCTGGTGTTACAGCATGCTCAAATGGGAAATACAGCAGTAATTTGTGATGTTGGATTCTCACACATTTTTCCCACTTGACTAATTTTCCACTATAATTTCCAACTGCAAGCATGTTTACCTGGATTGAGTTGGTAATAATTGAGATGTTTGTGTCATACTCCTCATTTTACCTTATTAGCTGTGAACAGATCAGTTCTGTTCAAGAGACTCGGATACAGTTATGAGCATGTCTAGTAGAAGCTTAGATTCTCTCAGCTCTTGGGCCTAAATTCCAGATCAGTCACGTGAATTCTTCCAATTAACCTTGCAACTGTTGAATGTTGTAGGAGAACATTTCTAGAATGTTTGAATATGCTAATGGTCCTATAAACGTCCTTCTTAAAAACAGGCCTATATAGATCTGCCTCCCCAGGCTTTTCAGTATCAGGGCAACAGCTTCTGATCCCCCAGAAAGAAATATTTTCTTCATTATATTTTATTCTCAGAATCTCCTGAACATCTTCTGTGAGTCAGCTTGTGCCCTATACCCTGGTTTGCTCTCTAGTTTTGTAAAATCTGTTTGTCCTTGGGATGTAACAGTGCTCTCGGTCGTGAGCTTTGCTCTTAAAGTGTGACAGTCCTTGTGATGATGGTGCTCAAAAGTGGTAGGGATTTTAGGATTTTGTCTCTATAACAATAAATGAATTATAAATATATTTAAATCATGTGTTCACTAGTAAGGCAACAGCTGCAAAAGAAATTCAGAAAAAAGAACCTACTCCTGTACATGATCTTCTTCAACCTTACCTTTGACACCGTCAGTTGGGAAACATTGTGGAACAACCTTGTTCACTTTGGTTGAACCATGAAGTTTGTTACCATTCTTCGCCCGGTCCATGACAACATGCAAGTCATGATAATGACAGATGGCTCTACCACCAACTTATTCCCCATTCAGACCGGTGTGAAGTGGGCTGCATTATCACCCCAATACTGTTTTTGGTCTAGCTCACTGCAATGTCTCACCTCACTGCTGACAAGCTCCCCGCTGGAATGGAGCTAACTTACAGAACCAGCGGGAAATCATTCAACCTCCTCCGCTTTCAAGACAAAACCAAAGTCACCTCAAACAGTGTCATCTGGTATGCACATGATGTTTGCATATGTGCAATCTCACAGGATGTATTCCAGACCATTGTCAGCACCTTTCCAGAGGCATATGACAGCATGGGCCTCACCCTGAACATCCGTGAGGCACAGGTCCTCCATCAACTGGCCTGGTATTGTGGAGCGAATCCACGATAATTAAGGGCCACGGAGAGGCCTTAGAGAAAGTTGAGTACTTCCACTACCTCGGGAGTGTTTTGTTGGCCAAAGCAGCTATTGATGGAAAGATCCAGCACTGCCTCCAGTGTGCTAGCGCAGCCTTCAGCCAACAGAGGAAACATCAAATCCGACACCAAGATCATGGTTAACAGAACTGTGGTCATTCCCACCCTCCTATATAGAGTCATAGAGATGTACAGCATGGAAACAGACCCTTCGGTCCAACTGGTCCATGCCGACCAGATATCTAGTCCCAATGCCAGCACTTGGCCCATATCCCTCTAAACCCTTCCTATTCATATACCCACCCAGGTGCCTTTTAAACATTGCAATTGTACTAGCCTCCAGCACTTCCTCTGGCAGCTCATTCCATACATGCACCTACCTCTGCATGAAAAAGTGCCCCTTAGGTCCCTTTTAAATTTTTCCCCTCTCATCCTAAACCTATGCCCTCTAGTTCTGGACTCCACCACCCCAGGGAAAAGACTTTGTCTATTTAGCCTATCCATGCCCCTCATGATTTTATCAACCTCTATAAGGTCACCCCTCAGCCTCCGATGCTCCAGGGAAAACAGCCCCAGCCTATTCAGCCTCTCCTTGTAGCTCAAATCCTCCAATTCTGGCAATATCCTTGTCAATCTTTTCTGAACCCTTTCAAGTTCTACAATAATATTCCAATAAGAGGGAGATCAGAATTGCACACTATATTCCAACAGTAGCCTAACCAATGTCGTGTACAGCTGCAACATGACTTCCCAACCCCTATACTCAATGCTCTGTCCAATAAAGGAAAGCATATCAAATGCCTTCTTCACTATCCTATCTACCTGCGACTCCACTTTCAAGGAACTATGAACCTGCAATCCAAGGTCTCTTTTTTAAGCAACAGTCCCAGGATCTTACCATAAAGTGTATAAGGCCTGCTCTGATTTGCCTTTCCAAAATGCAGCACCTCACATTTTTCTAAATTAAAATCCATCTTCTCTTTTGGCCCAATGGCCCACCTGATCAAGATCCCATTGTACTGGTGACGTAACCTTCTTCATCGTCCACTACAAATTCAATTTTGGTGTCATCTGAAAACTTACTAACTATACCTCGTATGTCCACATCCAAATCATTTATATAAATGATAAAAAGCAGTGGACACAGCACTGATCCTTGTGGCACACCACTGGTCACAAGCCTCCAGTCTGAAAATCACTCCTCCACCACCACTCTCTGTCTTCTCCCTTCAAGCCAGTTCTGTATCCATATGGGTCTGAGAATATGGACTGTCTACAGTAGACACCTCAGGGTGCTGGAGCAGTACCACCAACTCTGCCTGCACAAGATTCTGCAAATGCACTGAGAAGAAAGATGCACCAATACCAACATCCTCGGCCAGGACAATATCCCCCGTATTGAGGCACTGACCACCCTACGATGAGCTGGGCACATCATTTGTGTGATCGACATAAGACTCTACAAGCAGGTGCTTTACTCCCAGCTTCGAAATGACAGGCGAGCCTCAGGTGGACAGAGGAAGCACGTCAGTGATCCCTCAAGGCCTCACTGGCAAACTGCGGCATTCCCACAGACATCTGGGAATCACTCGGCCACTACCTTCCAAAATGGAGGAGGAACATTTGGAAAGGTGTCGAGCACCTCGAGATTTGCCATCGCGAAAAAGCGGAAGTTGGACGGAAACAGCGAAAGGAGAAAGCTGCCACACCAATGCTCCACCCCTTCCTGTGACCACCTGTAACAGACTGTAACAGAGCCTGCGGTAACCTGCGGCCACTGCACTGGTAACCGCAGTGGTACCACCACTTATGGACTCACCCTGACAGTGGAAGAGAATCATCCTCGTCCGCAAAAATCATCAATGATGATCACTAGTAATGGTCTTCCTGTACTTATCCTTCTCCACAATAAACATCATGGGACTGTAGAGTTTTTTGTTGAAGTAACTTTGGTGAATAGCTGCATAGTATAGCTGATGGAATGGTGAGTATTGTGTTCACTGAAAGGTAACCAGTTAACTAGATTGCTCTATCACTGGAATGGTGCTACATTTCATGAGAATTGTAATTGCAACTAAAGTATAATTTTCACAAACACCTGATGGGAGAAACTGTGCATATAAGACAATTCTTCCCTCCCTTCCGACCACTCATGAATGAAAATAGTGACGTATGTTATTTTTTCCATTCTAGTGCCATCCAAGTGGCTGCATGACAGATCTCTTCATCCAAATGGCTGTTGTAATGATACTGAAACAAATTCTGAGCAGCTGTGTGCAGTACGCTGTACCGTAAGTTAACATTCACCAGAAGCAAATATACTTAACTTATGGACCACAGTTTGTTAAACGAAGGATATCATTGGAGTTGAGTGTATGTAGCCTGACAAGACATGCCACTGGGGTCTCAGTGCTACAGTATCTCGATATTCTGTGCTCCTTGGCATCCAAGCCTAAACTATACAATATATCATACCCAGTGATGCAGGATGTCACAGTATAATTTGTCGCAATATTTGCATGTTTATAAAACATTATTATTCTGCTTCAAAAAGCTTTGGGAAGTTACTTTGAAGTGTAACATTATAAACAATGTGTCATTGATCTTCTAGCTCTACAATAAGTTACATTGGGTTCCATTTCAGACTTGTTTATGAAGGCTATATTCTGACAACATGTGCTGTTGGCATGGCTGTGCAGAGATTTGCCCCCTTTCTGCTGCTCTTGGAGGCAATGGCAACTATCACAGTCGAATGAGAATTGAATCATGACTGAAGTTCCAGGTCTTTGAGAGGACTGTGGACTTTCAGATGTGTAATACAAGTATAAGAAATTTTAAACCTGCTTGCTATCATTCTTGCATGAAGGCAATTAAGACAATGTTTGAATTTTTAATATAGGAGACTTTGCCCATTCTTTATTTGGTGTTGGATTTTAATAACTTTATGCAAAACACACATGTCCTGAAATCATTGGGTAGTATAAGTCAATCCTTTTTAAAAATGTCAATTCTATAATGAATTTTACAGTCATCAAGGCAAACACTATCCATCTTCATTTGTCTCTCCCATAGCTCTCTTTCACAGCTTTAATTAATCTTTACCAGAAGACTGGAAAAAGCCACAAAGTGTACAGATATCAATAAACATCCAAGCTAGTCAATGAGACAGAAATCCAAAACACTTTCCTTAGTGGGTAGACTTTATTAACTGATTGGTGTCACAGCTCTTTCCATCCCATTATTACAGGTGCTCCTGAGATGTGCTCAGACAATTAATAGACAAATCATCTCTTTGTCCTTAAACTTAAATAAAGACATCAACAAACTTCACAATGTTATTAACCAGACATTAACACAGGAGAGGCAGTTGAGAATTATTGGAGTTAAAGTGAGGGTGGTGATTTGGTCGTGGGAAAAATCTTTTGGTGTATGTCAGAGCACTTCTGGATATAAATAAAAAAAAGAAAAAAATTAAAAGACAGGCTGGTGCTGAGGGCCTCTTGTTTAGTGGTAGTGTGTCTATCTCTGAACCAGAGATGTAGGTTGAAGTTGCACCTGCTTCAGATTTGTGTCTGAACAGATTGATTAGAAGGTATCTTAAAAGCCAGGGCAGCACAAGAAACAGCAAATCAGAATGACTCCAAGACGCTGTACAGAATCAGATGGGAGCTAATTGGGAGAAGAAGCAGCATTGTTGTACCAATCAAGAGCAAAATTCTAGGACTTTATTGATTAAGCAGCAGGAAGTGAGATGAGTGAAATATTTTCAGGGAATCCTCATCAACAAACTGAACCCAACCCTAGCTCCATATTTGGGTTTGATGACAACATTGCAGCTGATCATCATCCTGGTGGAAATTATCATATCAGAGGTCCAAACAATCTAAAGAACAATAAGGCGTCTCAGATCAATGAGATACCAGCCCAGCTTTCAAAATATGACAAGAATTGCCATTAAAAGTAGGAAAATGAGAAGATGCCTCAAGATGGAGACACACTTTGAATACTGCTCAATATTAAAAAGTAAGAAGTGGGCATAGTTGGTGCCTTTGGGTCTGTACATTTGGGTCTGTGTCTATGCGAGTGTCTGCATGTGCACGTGTGTGTGTCTGTGTGTGCATATGTTTTTGTTAAGTTTGATATTATCTTTAACCTTTCTAGTTAATTCTGAAGTGCAAAGACACTTGGGAGTTCTAGTCCAGGATTCTCTCAAGATAATCCTGGTTGAGTCAGTAGTTAGGAAGGCAAATGCAATGATGCTATTTATTTTGAGGGGACTTGAATATAATAGCAGAGATGTACTTTTGAGGCTCTATAAGGCTCTGTTCAGACTACGTTTGGAGTATTGTGTGCAGCTTTAGGCCCCATATCTCAAGAAGGATGTACTGGCCCTAGTGCATATTCAGAGGAAGTTCACGAGAATGGTCCACCAATGAAAAGCTTAAGATATGAGGAACATTTGATGACTCTGAGTCTATACTGAATGGAGTTTAGAAGGATGGGGGTGGGGGGTGGTTGATCTAATTGAAAATCTAAACATTGGGTCTGTTCTCATTGGAAAGAAGAAGGCTAAGAGGGGATTTGATAGACACTTACAAGATGATCGGAGGATTAGATAGGGTAGACAGTGAAAGTCTTTTTCCTAGGATGATGACATCAGCTTGTAAGAGGGGGCATAGCTACAAATAGAGGGGTGATAGATTTAAGACATATGTCAGAGGCAGGCTCATTATTCAGAGAGTGATAAGGGCGTGGAATGCTCTGCCTGCCAATGTAGTTAACTCAGCCACATTAGGGAGATTTAAACAATCCTTGAATAAGCACATGGGATAGTGAAGGGGGATGGGATTAGATTAGTTCATCGAGGGTCAAAAGGCCTATTCTGCGCTGTATTGTTCTATGTTCTATGTTCTAACACTGTCACAAGGTGGATTTTCTAACTCACTCACCTTTCCATGTAGACAGTGTGATGCTGGAAAAGCACAGCTGGTCAGGCAACATCTGAGGAGCAGAAGAGTTGATGTTTCGAGCATAAATTCTTCATCCTGATGAAGAGCTTATGCTTGAAATGTCGACTCTCCTGCTCCTTGGATGCTGCTTGACCGGCTGTGCTTTTCCAGCGCCACACTTTTTGACTCTGTTCTCCAGCATCTGCAGTCCTCACTTTCCCCTCTGCATGTAGATAGCTCTCCAAATTATTGTAGCTTTGCAAAATGCATTGTAAGCAACCCTTAGAGTCATAGAGTCATAGAGATGTACAGCATGGAAATAAACCCTTTGGTCCAACCCATCCATGCCGACCAGATATCCCAACCCAGTCTAGTCCCACCTACCAGCACCCGGCCCATATCCCTCCATCCTTGTAAATCTTTTCTGAACCCTTTCAAGTTTCACAACATCTTTCCGATAGGAACGAGACGAGAATTGCACGCAATATTCCAACAGTGGCCTAACCAATGTCCTGTACAGCCGCAACATGACTTCCCAACTCCTGTACTCAATACTCTGACCAATGCCTCTGAAAGCATACCAAATGCCTTCATCACTTGTAAGAGAAGACAAAAATCTGGGCAAAATGACATGAGTTGGTTTGATTTATTACTATAATGAGTACCAAGGTACAGTGAAAAGTGTCACCTTACATACTTTACAAGCAGATCGTACTATACAAGTGCATCAGGGTAACAGAACAGAGCGCAGGATTCGTTACAGCTGCCAAGAAGATGCAGACAGAGATCAACATTAACATTAACATTATTTGGATGTGCATATCAGAAGGTGCAAAAAATGTGCAGGTCAAGTTATTCCCTGGTCTACAGAGAAATCTAGCATTATGTTGTTTTAATCAATTTCAATTATGAATACTTTACAGATCCCTGAAATATCAATGGAAAAAATACAACAAAAAAAACACAGACAATGATGTGACGGATGCAACAACAAAACACTGGGTCAAAAACTACAACCTGAACCACGTCGACTCTTTTAGTTTATTCAATGAGTTTTTGGAAATGGGTATGTTTTGCTATACTTAAATACATTTTCTTTTTCATTATAACCACCCACTTATTTTTAGAGCTCTAATGAACTCTCTCTCCAAATTGGAATCTTGAACCTAGACATGCTTTCACGTAGAATATTCCTATGTACATTTATTTTCTAATTGTTTTGTTGACATTATGCTACTGTAACATTTAAAAAATAATATTATGATTGTGCAATTGGTTTTGACAATATTCACAAGAAATCTGGACACATAAAGAAAAATTCAGGAAAACAAAGTATTTTTGTGAATATAAGGAGAGATTTACTTAATTTGCAATGGTGAGGATACATAGACTAAGTTGTAAAGGAGAATGGTTTCTGGGGAAGGAATGCATCTCTTTTTCCACAATTGGATCTTGAAATTATGGGTTTTGTTGGATATAATTCTGAGTGAATTGGAAACCCAATGGTAGTCCTTCCAAATCGGTACATAAGGCAAAAAAAAATGTTGGAATATGGGAAAAATCCACCAAATGTGAGGGAAGTGATGCCAAAGCAGCAGAAAGCATGAAGAGAGATCACATGTGAAGTATTGTCTGCAACGTGGTCACCAAATGTTTACCAAAAGATGGTGAAGCAGCGGAAAGGATTGTTAGAAGCTAACTAGAATAATTTCAGGCTTTAGATTACTTCAAAAAAAAACCCAGCAAGGCCATGATTTAATTTTTCCTTAATGGATCAGGAAGCTCATAATGTGTACGTTGAAATATTTTGTGAAAAACTGAATAATTAATAGATATAATTCTTAATTAGGATGGCCAAAATTCAAACACTGCAGAAAAGTGCTGATGTACAAGATGTTGACTGTTGAAGGGTCCAAAACATGATTGAGTCAATTTTGGATATAACAGAGCAGAGAAATATGGGTATATCATTCATGAAGACAAAAAGAATTATTATTAACTAATGATCCCTATGAGAACGAATTAGATTTTATTTTGTTGTCCTTTTTGGTGAATAGCCTGTTAATGCTCACTGTTGAGTCAATATATGGAAAATTGAACCTTGACTGAAGTATTGGAGGGTTTTAAGTTCCCATGGAACTGTACTGTAGCAATATTCTTTCAGATGTTTGTAAAAATAGTTTAGAATGTGAGTCCACTCCGAATTTAAATTGTAATATGAAGTAGAATGTGAAAATCCAAGCCATCAAATTTAATGTTTCTTCACTAAGGGTAGGTATTTATTCCAGTAATGTTTGCATATATGTTAACAGTTTGCTTTTTCTTTTCAGCCATTCAATATGGTTTCACTACAATATTTGTTGCAGCCTTCCCACTGGCTCCATTACTTGCATTTCTGAACAATCTATTTGAAATCCGATTGGATGCCAGAAAGATGCTTGTGCTTCAAAAGCGACCAATACCACGAAAAGCAAAAGATATTGGTAACTTTTCAACAATGTTTGTGTTGTTACATGGAATTGAGGGTGCATACAATCCAAAGACAAAAGTTTGAAAAACATATGTATGCAATGTAGTTTAATGTGGTCAGATGTTATAGTATTTTTCACCATCAGCCCCCCTCGATAGCCCTAAACCTCGAAAGCATTGTGACAAATCTAAGATCTGAAGGTTACAGTTCCATGGGGTAGTGACAGTGATTCCCTGATATTTCTGTGATTTTGCATTAGAAGATGGCATACATTGAATATTCCTGCTCAAATATAGTTTGGTATATTCAAAATTATTATCTACAACATATAAAGTCATATGTTATTGCAAACGGCAACACTAGATGCAAGCATACTATATTTATTCATGCAAAAATAAAAGTTCTAAGAATAAAGTTTTGTCAAAAAGTAGGGAGTCAATTTCTCCACAAGTAAGATTTTTACAAAAGGTGAAATCCATACTTTACCATTACTTCACAACCGCATTTGTCATGTTGGAGACTATTTCTGTCAATCCCTCTTCGAAAAGTAGTGTAAACTAAGTTAGAAATATTTTTATTATTAAGTATTTTTTGTGAATAATTAAGAACCTCATGGAGATGAACATTAACTATTAGAGTCACGGAGAATCGTACAGCATTAAAAAAAGACACTTAACCCACAATGTCTATGCTGAACAACAAATACCAAACTACACTAATCCTATTTGGTCCATGGCCTATTATGCCCTGACATTTTAAGTGCTTCTTAAATATTCTGAGAGACAGTGCCTTCACTACCATCTCAGGGAGCATAATTAATTTTTCTACTATCTACTGAATGATTTTATTTTCTATCAGTTCTCTTCTAAACCACTTACTCCTCACCTTAAATTATGCCATCTGGTCTTAGATGTATCTGCTATGGGGAAAGACGCTCATGATCTACTCTATTTGTTGTGAATTTGTATACCTCAATGAGATCCCCCTCCTCTCAGCCTCCACTGCTCCAAGGTAAACAAATCCAGCCAGTCCAGTCTCTTCTCAAAACTGACTTTTCATCCCAGGCCACAGCCTGGTGATCTCCTCTGTGTCCCTCCAGTGCAATACTGTTGATCCAATCGTGCAGTTACCAGAACTGCACACAGTATTCCATTGGTAGCCAAATTAATGTTTTATAAAGTTGCAACAAGATTTAGATTTTTAGATTTTATTGTCATGTGTACTCAAGTACAAAAACACAGGAATACAGTGAAAAGTGTGTAATATCGCCACACATGGCACCATCTTCGGTATCAAGGTTAAAAAGTTAAGCATTCCTTCATAGAAAAGTAGAAAAATAAAGAAATAGGTAATAGTTTACATTAAAGTCTTTCATAGTTTAAACTAGGAAAATAAAGGAATAAATTTAAAATTCAGCAGTCTTTGGTGAGTTCTCTGCTTATTTTGTTGCTGCCACTGCAGAAACTGTCAATGTAGGTGAAATGTCACCTCTCCAATCTCCCTCAGTGGCACGGTAACATGCCTGGGTAGGATTCACTCGCACACCTAGCCGAGATACTGTCATGAGCCACTGAGAAACCAGCTGACGTACCCGCATAAGACCAGGCTGAGAGTAGTGGAGAGACCATGCCCAGGAAACACCATGAGCTGCAGAGAGACCAGGCTGAGAGCTGTCGTGAAACCAGGCCTGGGATTTATCACGAGCTGCCGAGAGACCAGGCTGAGAGCTGTCGAGAAACCAGGCCAACACCCGCCACAAGCCACGAGAGAGCAAGCTGGGACCTGTCATGAGCTGTGAGGGAGTCGGCTGGGACTGGGCTGAAAGTAGCCAAGAAACTAGCTGACCATGAACTGTGAGAGACCAGGCTGAGACCTGCCACCAACTACCGAGTGACCACACTATACCCTCCATGAGCTTCAAGAGACCAGGCTGAGAGCCACTACGAGCCACCGAGCGACCAGGTTGACCCACCACAAGTAACCAAGAGACCAGGCTGAGACACACTGAAAGACCAATGAGGGGAGAAAAGCGAAGGAAACAGAAGGAGCGGAGGAGCTCCACTTGGAGCATCGTATTCCACCGCTATCTTGACTGGAAGTAGATAAGACATAAAGACTTCCTTGCTCCAATCTTTTATACCCTGGCTAATGAAGACAAGCCTCCATATGCCTTCTTCACTCGCCTATCTACTTGTGCCGACACATTCAGGATCTATGGATTTGTATGCCAAGCTCCCTTTTTCTTCAGTATTCTCAAGGGACCTACCATTCATTGTGTACATCCTCTTATTAGACCTCCCTTATCTGCACACTGAATGAATTAAATTTATCCAATTCAAAAACAAAAATCATATATACAAATTAACAGGTATATGATTTCCCTCAGTTTTCTCACAGTACAGAATACCACTTGGCAGCACAGCATGTAAAAAATGTGTATAAAAATTAATGAACATAATTTTCCTCGTGTTCAGAGCAAATAATTCATCCCAATCTTCCCTTGATAACATAATCATATGTCAGTCATAACATTCCACAAAAAATGATCTTCTGTGCCAGCAAACACAGAGAATAACCTACGTTTTCTGAATGGTTTGACAACAATCTCTATTCTGATTTCGTCCTAGGCCCCTACAACCCACTTACATAGTATTGCTAAATTCTGACACTTATTCCATCTCCTTTGGTGAATGTCTTCTCTCCACCAGTCATTCAGGCATTCCACATTTTCCTACATTTGAAGGGCTTGCTTGGAGAGATATCCAAATGTTGAGCAAAGTTGGTTGAACTAATGAAAATCTAACTTGAGCAACAACATAATTGACAGGGTACAATTTGAATATGTCCCAAATGAGGAGACTTTTTTTCTTTACATAATCTTCTTGGGTTGGAATCTCCAAACTTTCCTCAGCTGTGTTTTCAAAGCACTTTCATTCATCCTTTACTGTGGATGAGAATGACTAGATTTTGGAATTGCTGTTTCAGCTTGGATTTTCTCTACAATATTGAAGAAGTGACATAAGCTCTATCCCATTAGAAACACACAACTATGAAGCTACACTTTTCATGGCCAGTCATCTTCCCCAATGCTGTGTTTTCTCCAACTGTTTGAGCTACTGGCATGTCAAAATTCATTTATTCATTCATGTTCACAGTACAATTTCTTTCCTTTTTTTTAATCAATGTTTGACTATAAGCCACTGTAATGTAATAAGTCTGTAATTAAGTTCCACTGGGAGACTGTGAAATCTTGGTCTTCTGTCACTGTACAAAATTGTTTCTCTTCACAAATGTAATACACCATCTATGGCTGGTTTTGAAATCTGTAAGGCCTAATTTTCTTGTATGTTTTGGAGTAAAGATCCAGGTAGATTCTCATGAAAATGAGAACCCATGAGTCTATCCTGGCAATTTTCAGTTCCCTATTTTGTAACTTCATTTTCCAAGTCAGGCCACAGGCCTTGCTTGCCTCTGGACACTCAGCTTTCAGCATCTGCCTAAGCTGTGCAAAGAACTTCATTCAATCTCTTAATATTCTTTTCCAATACTTTCAATGCTGTAATCACTTCACAATTACTTCTCTGCTCTGCAGCCAACTTTAAAGTTCAGAATGGACTGTGAATCTACAATTCCTTCTTGATAACAAGTTTCCATAATAGAGGCAGGATTGAAGGTAGGCACTGCATATTGGTGAGGTAGTGTTGTTGATATCACGTGTTGACCTGTGCAGACACAAGGAGAAGAACCGTTGCATTCAGCATGGATTATATTAGTCCATTTGTAATAAGGTCAGTTTCACTTCAGTAGTGAGTGGGTCTTAAGTACATTGTTTGGAACTAATGGCCAAAAATCCAAAGTTAACTTTTAAACAAGGTTCCTGTGGCACAACACTCGTTGCACCTTGGTAATCTGAAGATGACCCATTTGTGCCTGCCTGTTAGCCAGCTCATCATCTATCCATGCCAGTATGCTATCTGCTAAAGCATCAGCTTTTATTTTCTGCAATAAACTTTGATGTACTATTCTGAAACTCATTAAAGTCATTTATGTACACTGTAAATACTGAAGCCCAAGCACTGACCCTTGCATGACTGCCACCCTGATTACACTCCATCATCCAGAATGGCTTGTCAATTCTTTCTCTGTTTGCTTTCCAATAGTCAATCCTTGCTCAACGTTAATATATTTCCATAATCTTATGTTTCAACCTGTTGCGTGGCGCTATATCAAATGCCTTCACAAAGGCTAAATAAATCAAATCACTCATTCTCTTTTATTTAACATGTGATAATTTCATCACACACAATTTTCCTTGTCTAAAATTGTGATTTTTTAAAGCTGCTCAATATTGACTATCCTCCCAATTTGGTGCCACCCATTATTTGATAAACTCTGTTCAGATTGTTATTGTAAACAGCAATGGCTCTAAAATTGAGTCTTGTGGAACATCACTAGCCACATTATTTCACTGTGAATAGCTACCTGTTCTTATTCTGTTTTGAAGTCAACACTTAATTTATCTAACTACTTGTTCCTTGAATTCATATTCTGTAACCTAGGTTATGCAATACCTTTTATTGAAGTCATTTGAAAATACAGATAAGTGACACTACTACATTATGATTGCCTACTTTGTCACCTTATTGAAAGCTTCAATAAAATTCATTGAGCAAGGTTTTCCCTTTTGAAATCCATATCATTCATTATGAATTCACATGTTGTGAACACTGTTCAGAGATTATATTTGTGGATGATCAGATCTAGTTGCTGTCAATGTACTGACCTTGGATGTCTCCAGCTCATTGGTTTGTGCTAGTGACACAAAGCTCAAGTAGTTTTGATCCATTCTCAATTTATAGTTCCCCAGCACAGAGAAGGTGGAAGTGGGTGAGTCATCCTTATTGTTCATGCCCACTTTTGATTTAAATCCCCCAGAAAGTATAGATGTTTGGATTTTGTGTTTCTGTTGATAGTTGTAGTTATTGGAATGATGTCAGCCAGGTGGACCTCATGAGTTCTCTAATTAGTGCTGTTAACCTGGTCCAATCCGGGAGCCCTGGCTGACAGATATAAATATAAATATCAAGGGTTCTGCTCACTCTAGGAGCGGGTTCTATGCTAGCTGGGTCAGTGTCATGTATTATTCAAATGTAAATAAAGGGTGACTTGGTGACGGGATAGCAACCTTTGAGGAGTTATTTCAATCATAATGTCAGACCGCTCACTGTACTGGACTGTCACCTCTGAGTTGCATCACAGCTTTAGAGCAAAAATCATCAGGAAGTTAACTGGCTCTGTTTGAGAATACATTTTGGACCATTTGTAAGGGTTCTAACATTGAGAGTTGTGAGTTCCTTATGCCAAAGCCTACACCTTGTTCATGCATTTCCTCTGAATTCTTCCCCCACCAGGAAAATGTGCTGTTTTTTTAAATTCGGTGTTCCATTCTCAGAACACCTTTGGCTTTTGGAGTGAAGTAATGTCAGTGTTCAGCTGATCATGTTCCATATTGAACAGGGCTATTCTGTGCATATTATTGACCAGCTGCTGCAGAAAAATCTTATGACACAGTGATTGTGTCCCTACTTCTAGGCAAGAAGGTTTGGGTTCAAGTCCCACCTCAAGGTCTAATGTCCTTATACCATCCAAATTTTGATCTGATCTCATGAAGGACCAATTTAGAATATATTGTGCCCTGATGGTCATTGTTTGAGTCAAAGCAGCAATCAATATTGACTCAGAACCTCATCTCCCTGATAACATTTATTTTATTGATCAGTGTCATTAGCTTATCTGTCCTGTGCATGTGGTTCTGACATTTCAATTTGCCAACTTTTCTTTAGCAGCAAATTACTGCAGATGCTGGAATCTGTATTCAAAACAAAAATACTGGAAATCACAGTGGGTCAGGCAGCATTCCTGGAAAGAAGTAAAGTAATGTTTCAAGTCTAGATGAGTTTTCATCAGAGCTGATGTGTACTATCAACACCCTTTCTCACCCAGCACTCCATTTCTCCACTTTTGCATAAATGCTGCCCCCTGCATGTCAGCTCTGATGAAGAGTCATCCAGAACCAAAATATTACATTGCTCTCTCTCCATGGATGCTGACTGACCTGCTGTGATTTCTACTTTAGTTTGTTTTGTTTTGTTTGCTTAGTGTGATTCTGTCCTCTTAAAGTCATAGAAAAAACATGGAAACAGATGCTTCAGTCCAACTTGTCTGCAGAGCTAAAGGGACATCCATTAACCACCATGCTGTTTTCTGTCCCTCAGACAATTTCATATCCATGTGTCTCTTTTATTTCATGACCTGTTATTTTAAAGTCGCTTTGTACAGTGACACCTTTTGGAAAATCCACATACACCACATCAACTATGTTGCCCTCTTCAGTCCTCTCGATACCTCTTTAAATGAAATCTAGCAAATTGATTATACAAAATTTATTCTTAAGAAACAGTCGTGGCTATTAATTTTGTACCAAATTCCTGTTTCTAGAAGTTTCCACAATTTTAATTGACTCGCTTGTAGTCGCTGGCTTATCATCTGACAAATCAGCAACTTGCATCTGGCTTACCCTAAACTCGTACTCAAATAACCAATCTAATGGATCCAGAAAGCTATTATCACCTCTAGAAACTTGTTAAGTTTAGCTAACTCATTGCAAAAGAATACTTCAGTGGCTGCAAAGTGCTTTGTTATGTCTCAAGTTCTATGATATAAATATGACTCTCCTTTTCTCTTCCCTCTCTAAATTACAGTCAAGACCTCAATGTACGGGCTCATTGGGCTAATCAAACTGGCTATTTATGCACTGGCATGTAATTATTTTAATATACTACAGAAGCCAAAGTGTTTATGTTGTTATAATGCATATGATCATTAGAAATCATGTTAGGGCAAAATAAAATTTACTGATACCAAACATATCAGCAAAAGTTCTTTATTAGTTATTTTTGAAGTGCTATACTGTGTGATGTAGATAAATGTGAAGAAATAAGCTGTGCATTGAGAATCAGATGGGTACATGAAATAAAGTATGGCTTTATTTTGCTCTCTAAAAGTTGGCATATATTTTTGGACTGTTTGTACTTCTACCCTGTGATGACTTATTTTAGTGTGTTCATTAATTTTTATTTAGCCGATGTAAACTTTTGTTCAGGAAGCAACAATTGTAGGGAATCCAAGAATCGTGAGGAATAAAGTGTTTAATTGTTTAATTTTTGTTGCCACTGTTGGCAAAGTAAACAGTGATTTGAAATGAATTGCGATCAACACAGCATCAGCAATTAGATCCATGTGATACCAACGATCAAAGTGATGGGCATGGGTAAGAGACAGAGGTGGGAATGAGCAAATACAATATCAGGAAAATGTTTGACGGTAATGTAGTTGATGTGATGAACATAGGAAACTCTGAAATATAAAAAGACTAAGAACATGAAGATCAGGGAGCACCTGATAATTGACACAAAGTTGACGAGTGACATAAGCAGGTGAACAATGGTTTTTCAAACCAGAACCAGATTCAGGGGTTTTTGGGACCACTGCTTTTCTGGATATATTTTAGCAATCTAGACTTTGTGTCGGGGCACAATTTTGAAGAGTTGCAGATGTGGTTTGGATAAAGTTGATGAGAAAATTTGCAAGTTGGAGAAAGATCAGGAGGTCAACAACCCCAACTGAGCACTAACTTTAGCAAAGCAGCGGGACTGACTTACTGGATGTAGCCTCAGCTACAGAAGCAGTAGATCTGTTCAGTCTCCTCACTGAAACCTTCCAGAAAGAGGAAGGTTTCCACCACCACACTCCAGTTCTCACACATGTTGTCTATTATCTCTGCACTAGACAACCTTATTCCAAATCAAAACTGCAAGCACCGATTGAAATAGATGGATTGTGATAGATCAACACTCTTGGAAAAACACAGTAGCACAGTATTGAATTTACAGTGAAGAAGTTTAGCAAAGCTATTGACTTATTTGTCATGGATTAAGTCCAAATATTGATGCTACATACTTTAACTACTCAAGAATGGGAAATGAGCAATTCTGACGCTTATGGATATACTTCTTTACCTCTGGAGGGAGGGGAAGTATCCCAGTTAATAATTAATGCAAAGATGGCTACCCAGTACAAGAACAAGGGTAACACAATGATTTTTTTTAAGCTATCAAAGCAGCACTCTGCAGAACATGATGGGAAAAGTACTTGACCTTGTTGCACTCAAATGCATCAAACCTGAAATTCCATATCTTTTCAGAACTAAAAGATTTACAGTTGACAGCTTAGAAGTTTTTTGTCTTGCACTCAGCAGGACAAACACAAGAATGCTAAATTTCAAACAATCATAACAACCTATACTACAACAAAGATTTGTTGGCAAGCTAACTCTGATTGGATGAGGCATTGCTATAAAAAAAGAAACAGGGAACTTTAGGCTTCCCCAAGCTCTTGGTAATTCAAGAGGTGTAAGGCATGAATGTATACCTTTAGTTTGCTAAGAACCAGTCCTTGCACATGAATGTATATCACTTCTAGCAACCAAAATGACATGCTGTTTAACAAAACAAAGAACTGCTGATGCTGTTTAATTTGATCATTGTTTGTAATAGGTAGGATGAATTGTACTTAACTAGACAATGCCTGCAAAACTTAAAACAAAACATTTACTGTCAGATGTGATTCTAGAATTCTTAATCCACTTTAATTGCAAATATGTCTGGTTCCTCCCAACACATGAAATGCCACCAGGTGGCCCTTTGTATTACTGAAATGGTGTGCTTTACAGGACAGCTTAACATATTTTTAATAAGATTTCTCTGTCTTTGTGTTTAACTCTCTTTATAGTCTCCTGTTCTGGAAGTCTATTTATTTCTTTGCTATCAATATCTTCTCTTACTTTATCCTACCTTCACAATGATTATTTGTTATTATATTAATTCGCTTGATTAACATAAATTTAATATTTATTATTTCTTGGTCCTAGTTTAGAGAGTCAAGAAGATCTTAATATTGACCAATTAACTGAATAAGCCTGTGGTAGTAAATAAAATTATACATCTGTATTTCAGGGATATGGGTACGCCTGCTGGAGGTGGTTGGTGTGTTGGCTGTCATTGGCAATGGATTGGTGATCTCGATCACTTCAGATTTTATCCCTCGATTGGTTTACAAGTATGGATATGGGCCATGTGCATTTGGAAACAGTTCAAATGTTAAGTGAGTATACAATCTGAATTACAAAAGCTTTGTGTCATATGTTGTAATCTATTTGCCAATCAGCTATAACAGAACAGAAAGAGGACTTTTTAAAACTTGTATTGAACTGCATGTTCAAAATACAATCTTATTAAATACACATTATGGTTTATATTTTATGAGCCAACACAAGGATTCAAAACCCAATTTCTGATTGCTAAAATGCTACCTCAGTCACTTAAACAGCCCATGTCCAAATGCAGCAAACCTGCACGACAGCCACACATAGGCTGAGAACTGACCAGTAACATTCATGCCACGGAAGAAGAGAGAATCTAAATGTCTCCACTTGACATTTTACAGCATTACTATCAGTAGCTTCCCTATTATCAACATCCTGGGCATTACCATTAACTAGAAACTGAACTGCAATACAATACTGTGACTACAAGAGCATGTTAGAGGCTAAGAATTCAGAAGTGTTTAATTTACTTGACTGGATAAATGCAGCTCCAACAACACTAAAGAAATGCAACATCATCCAGAACAAAGCAGCCCACTTGATTGCCACCTCATCCACCACCTTTAACATCCACTACCTTTACAATGACAGCATACCATTACCAAGATGTACTGCAGCAATTTGTCATGGATCCTTCAACAGCATCTTCCATGAAGTCTACCAACTAAAAAAAGGATAGAAGATGCACAAGAAAACCATCAGCTGCAAATTTCCCTTCAATTCATGCACCATTTCCATTTGGAACTGTACTGTTCTCTCACTGCTGAGTCAAATCCTGGAACTCTCTAACAGCACAATGGGTACTTACACTGTAAGGATGGCAGCAAATCAATAAGGCAGCTGACTACCAGATAACTAAGGATTGATAATATATGCTGGTCCAAGTCAGCAATGTCCACTTTCACAACCAAATAAATAATTAAAAAGAAAACAGGTGATGGCATCAAAATCTTTTTGACGATGAAAGGTCTTTCTCTTTTTCCCTGAGACCTTATTGGAAACCCACTCCTCTCACTGAAATAGCAACATGGAAATGGTGGGATATTTTTGATGTGCAGACTTCTTATAAGTTTAGTTCTCTGTGAAATATGGATCAATTATTTTGAATATAAACATCATAGATATGATACAGGAGTACAGGCAACAGATTCTGTCAAAAATGTCTAGGTGATACAAACCACTTTCTGTGTGCTAATATATTTTCCCTCAAACACTAATTATACTGCTGATTTTTTTGTTTACCTTGCAGCTGTATGATGGGATATGTTAATAGTAGCCTCTCTGTGTTCTACGTGGAAAACTTTAAGCAAACAGATCCAAAGGACGATGGGTTAAAATCATTTGGGTTCCAAGTAACATATTGCAGGTATGATATTATCTAGTCTTATCCCTGTATACTAACATCAAATAGCATAATCTCTTAACCTCTTTTCATGACTCTATTAAAGACCACCAATTGTCACATTGTTACTTCATGACCCATTGTAAGCATCTTGCATATGGAAGACTAAGTGTTGGAAATCATTTGATCGGACTGCTAGGTCTCATTTTGTCCTCATTCAAGATTCACATATTTGCTTTATGTAGCATGCATATATTGATAATTACCAGAAGAAAGAATCTTTTATAACCTCAACTAATTTGGCAAAGACCAGGGATACAGAAGTAATTTCTGATGGGGAGTCAAGGATTAGAAGGGAACGTCTCATAAATTAGAGATATATTTCAGCAATAAAATTAGGCAACATTTCTACACATAGGCAGAATTTTGAAATTCTCTCCACAAATGGCAATTAATGCTTGATTAATTGTTAATTTTAAATCTGAGATTGATGTTTTGTTAATATGATTATTATCATAACATAATTGCAGCATAGCAGATGGCCATTTAACACATTGTATCTGTGCTGGCTCTCTACGAGAGCAGTTCATTAATAAGTATAAATATTAAAAGATATGAGATAAAGGCACATAGAGTTATGCTCAGTGGTCTATTCCTGCTTCTATATTCTAATATTCCTATGTATCTTTTGATCAAAGTAATCCTCAATGAGGAATTTGTTTCTGTTCTCTGAATGTAATACTGGCCATTCCTTGTTGAGAAGAAAAGGTAATGTTAGGTTAGATGATTACCTACAGTGTGGAAACAGGCCCATCGACCCTCCGAAGAGAAACCCATCCCCCGATATTTACCTCTGACTAATCCACCTAACACTACAGGCAATTTAGCATGGCCAATTCACCTAACCTGCACATCTTTGGACTGTGGGAGGAAACCCACGCAGACACGGGGAGAATGTGCAAACTCCACACAGACAGTTGCCCAAGGCGGGAATTGAACCCGGGTCTCTGGCGCTGTGAGGCAGCAGTGCTAATCACTGAGCCACCATGCTGCCCCATGAGCCACCTTGCTGCCATGGTATGCTGCTATCTTGCACTGCAATAGTCTTTTGACAATGATAAGACCTGAATTTTAGCTAGGCTGCAATAGTCTTTTGACAATGATAAGACCTGAATTTTAGCTAGGAAATTCTTTGAATTTTAAGGTGATATTGGTCACATGACAACTAAGATTCTTGTTGATAGTGATTAAGTGCTGGTGATGTTATTAAAGATGTTATTGGTGGATTGCTGCAATGCATTTTAAAAACCTTTCTTATCACAGAAATGTTCTTTAACTGAACATCAAAAATTTGGAGACAACACACTGGAAAATGTTAGTAGACTGGAATCACTTTGTTTTTTATTAATTTGTGGGATATGGGTGTTTCTGGCTGGCCAGCATTTATTGCCTATTCCTAGCTGCCCTTGAGAAAGTGGTGGTGGGCAGCCTTCTTGAACTGTTGCAGTTCACCTGCAGTAAGTTGACCCACAATACTATTAAGGAGGGAATTCCAGGATTTTGAACCAGCGACAGTGAAGGAACAGTGATATATTTTCAAGTCATGACGTTGAATGGCTTGGAGGGGAACTTGCTTTGTCATGGATGGTGTCAAGCTTATTAAGTGTTGTTGAAGCTACACCATCCAGGCAAGTGGGGAGTATTCTATCACACTCTTGACTTGTGCCTTGTAGATGATTGTTAGGCTCTGGTGAGTCAGGAGGTGAGTTATTCACCATAGTATTCCCAATCTCTTACCTGTTCTTATAGCCATTGTGTTTATGTGGCAAGTCCAGTTGAATGGTCAATTGTAATCCCAAGAACATTGATAGTGGGGGATTCAGTAATGGCAATTGCATGTTAAGGGGCAGTGGTTAGATTGTCTCTTATGATCATTGGTGATGGTCATAGCTTGGCATTTGTGTGGCACAACTGTTACTTGCTGGAAATGTGTTGCTGGAAAAGCGCAGCAGGTCAGGCAGCATCCAGGGAACAGGAGAATCGATGTTTCGGGCATAAGCCTGTTCCCTGGATGCTGTCTGACCTGCTCCGCTTTTCCAGCAACACATTTCCAGCTCTGATCTCCAGCATCTGCAGACCTCACTTTCTCCACAAATGTTACTTGCCACATGTCAGCCCAAGCCTAGATATTGTCCAGACCTTGTTGCACTTGAACATGGACTGCTTCATGTCTGAGGAGTTGCAAATAGTGCTGACCATTGTGCAATCATTGGCGAACATCCCCACTTCTGACCTTATGATGGAGGGAAGGTGATTGATCAACCCGAGGGCTGAAGATGGTTGGGTCTAGGCCACTACTCTGAGGAATTCCTGAAGGCTTGTCCTGGAGCTGAGATGACTGACCTTCAATAACCCACAACCATCTTCCTATGTGCCAGGTATAACTCCAACAAACACATAGTTTGCCCCCAGATACACACTGATTCCAGTTTTACTCGGGCTCCTTGATAACACACTCAGCTGAATGCATGTCAAAGGCTATCATACTTTCACCTCACCTCTGGAACTCAGTTGTTTTGTCCATGATTGATCCAAAGCTGTAATGAGGCCAGGAGCTGAGTGGCTCTGGCAGAACTGAAACTGAGGAGAGCAGGTCATCATTAAGCAGTGCTGCTTGATAGCACCTGTTGATGACATCTTTCATAATTTTACTAATGATCAAGAATGGACTGATGGGAAATCCAAGATGGTGGCGATCTAGTAGGTCTGCTCTGCTGAGTTCTGCACCATAACCCAGGCATATGGTGCATTTACCCTCCCATTTTTTTAGCAAGTGTGGCAAAATTCAGCAGTCTTAGGTCCCCAGAATTGTTGTGTATTAGGTTTGTTGATCAGGGAAGATGCCCGAGGGAAAAGGGCCATTTGATCATAACGGTCTTCATGAGCATTCCTGTGGACTTAACTGCATTGCAGAGTCTAGTCTCGGAGTTCATGAAACTCCGAGAGAGAATTGAATCAACGATGAAGGAGACCCAGACCAGGCTGGAACCAATCTCAGCCAGGCTGCAAAAACATGAACAGGAGATCCAGCATCTCAGGCAGTGCTGGAGGAGATGGAGCAACGGACCATGGCTTTGGAGAAGGTGGCAGAATCCTCGGCAGGTCAGGTTTAGACCCTGGAGAGGCAGATACGAGCCTTAGTGGAGCAGGTCGACGACCTCAAACACCAAGGCTGACGTAGAACATCCATCTGATCAGGCTGCCGGAACGGGAGGAAGGAGACCAGCTAGTCAGCTTTATGGAGCAATGGCTCCCGCAGCTCTTGGGGCTGGAGGTCGAGGCAGCCAGGTTTGAGTTGAGCGGGGCCAGCGGTTCATGGGTTGCAGTGTCCCCGCCTGGTCCTAGTGCAACTCCAGCACTACAGAGCTAAGCAAATGGTGTTGGAAGCTTCCGGAGCACTGGGGAAAGATCCACAGGCCATGGCATACAAGGGATCAAAAATTATGTTTTTCCAGGACATTTCTGCGGCTGTGATCCACAAGAGGAAGGCCTTTGATGAGGTAAAGAAGGGACTGAAAGACTTGAATATTCAATACTCTGGCAGATATCCGGCAGTGTTACGTTTCAGCCATGGACAGTCCATGTATAATTTTGACTCATCAGAAAAGGCAAAGGACTTCCTGGACACTTTAAAATAGACTGGCTGGTTCAAGTAATATGGACAATAATGTTTTCTTTGTATTCTAAATGGTTTACCTTGTTTACCTAGTTTTGATCTTATTTTTCCCTTTTCTTTCTCCCCTTTCATTTTCTTTTTTTATTATTCCCTTTTCTTTTCTTCTGTCTTTCTTGGTCTGGGATGGGGGAGGGTTTGGGGTTTTTTTAATCAGTACTGACTGGGGTCAAAGTACACGTGGGACGGGTTGAATGCCCACTTCTAATTTTCTTGTTATAAGACACATGTTTTTTTACTTTGTTTTGCCTGGTTTTGGGACATGGCTTCAGCGAGAAGGAGCCATGGAGGGGTTAGTGGGTCATGTGAATGCCCCCTGTGGGCAAGGGGGACAGTCTCTTATTTGTTTTATGTTGGTTAATTGGAGAAGTAGTTTTTCAAAGTTTTGCTTTGGTAGTTTTTGTAGTTGTTTATACGAATCTTTTACTGTTTTTACTCAGCATGTTATGAGTAGGGTTCTTCCTCTCGGAGGGGGGGGGGGGGGGGTGGTGGTGGGTCATGGGCTGTCTTTGGACGGTATGGCTAATTGTTCATTTAAATTGTGTGCTTGAATATTAAGGGGAGTCAGTCACCAATTAAGAGAAAGAAGACCTTTCAAGCCTTAGAAAAGAAAGGGTCGATGTAGCCCTGCTGCGAGAAATACATTTAGGCGATAAGGAACATTTAAAGTTACAGCAAGGAGGGTTTGGCAGGGTGTTTTTCTCGTCCTTTAATTCTAAAAGCAGAGGAGTAGCTATACTCATCTAGAAGAATCTCTCATTTCAGCTGATAGACCAAATTAAGGACGAATATGGGTGATTTGTGACCGTCAAAGATTTGATACATGGAGAGGAGTACAGGATTTTGAATGTACGTTGCCCCCCAGCACACCCCCTCAAATATGGAAGGATCCATTGGGGCCTTGGAGGGAGGTGAGTGGGGAGATGTGGGCGCAAGTTTTGCACTTCTTGCGGTTGCAGGGGAAGGTGCCGGGAGTGGAGGTTGGGTTGTTGGGGGGGGTGTGGACCTGACGAGGGAGTCACGGAGGGAGTGGTCTTTCCGGAACGCTGATNAGCCCCCACCCCAGACACACACACACACACATATACACTCTCTCTCACAGACACTCACAAGCCCCCACCCCAGACACACACACACACACATATACACTCTCTCTCACAGACACTCACAAGCCCCCACCCCAGACACACACACACACACATATACACTCTCTCTCACAGACACTCACAAGCCCCCACCCCAGACACACACACACACACATATACACTCTCTCTCACAGACACTCACAAGCCCCCACCCCAGACACACACACACACACATATACACTCTCTCTCACAGACACTCACAAGCCCCCACCCCAGACACACACACACACACATATACGCTTGTGGGGTGAATTTGTACTTGCAGAGTTACGTTGTACTTTGATCAAAACCTGTATGAATCCATCTCTGTTAACTCATTTTTTAGATTAGAATCAGTCTAAATATTATGGCACAGACAACAGAACACAGGGGGCTAACACCTTCAACATCTTATCTGGCCTGACACCAATTGTTACAGTTAACCTGAGAATGTAACTTAAAAACATTTTGTGATTTACATATGAAACAAGTGAAACTATCATAGTCATTCCAACAGATGAGAGACTTAACAAACAATCAAGGTATTTTCCAATGTGCAATGTCAGTCACATCACACTGTAAACCTTTGCTATAAATTCTGGGTCTTACAATTGTGTCCTCCACAACCCTCCAACCACAGGGGATGAACTCGGATTTCTCCAGCTTCCTCATTTCCCCTCCCCCCACCTTATCTCAGTCCCAACTCTCGGATTCAGCACCGCCCACTTGACCTGCAATCTTCTTCCCAAACTCTGCGCCCCCACCCTCTCTCTGGCCTATCATCCTCACCCTCACGTCTTTCCACCTATCATATTCCCAGCGCCCTTCCCCCAAATTCCCTCCCCCCTACCTTTTATCTCAGCCCCCTTGGCACACCAGCCTCATTCCTGAAGAAGGGCTTATGCCCGAAACGTCGATTCTCCTGCTCCTTGGATGCTGCCTGTCCTGCTGTGTTTTTCCAGCACCACATTTTTCAACTCTGGTCTCCAGCATCTGCAGTCCTCACTTTCTCCTCCACAATATCTGTGTCTTGTCTAATACAAATGATTAATTTATTTGGTTCTTTCTTGGGGTATAAAATCACTTTTATGAATTTGGAGGCCATGCCTCCAGGGAGTCTTGTCAGAATACCCGACCAGAGGTGGAATCGATTCCCTTTCAGATGGTCACAGGTAGGCTTCCATTACTTAGGCATATTTATTGCTCCGGCCTTTGATCAATTATACAAAGCTAATTTTGTGCAGTTGCTGGAGAAGATAAGACAGGACCTTTAGTGCTGGGAGGCTCTTCCAATATCTTGGTTGGGTAGAATAGCTCTGGTTAAAATGAATGTTCTTCCTTGTTTATTATATCCCATGCAAATGTTGCCTTTGACGCTACCTAGGCAAGTGCTACGGAGGCTTAACAGTTGGTTCGGTTGTTTCATCTGGCGTCACAGGCAAACTCTTATTAAGCTTGCTAAATTGCAGCTTCCATGGGGATGGGGTGTGGACTTTCCAGATTTTAAGAAATATCAATTAAGTTCCTTATTATCCTGTGTGACTGTTTGGGCCTGCCAGGACTCAGGGTCAATTTGGCTGGACATCGAGGCCTCCCAGGCAAAATGCTCCCTCATTAATTTGTTGTTTATGGACAAGATGAGGACTGCCTTGGAGCATTGCGGAAATCCGATTGTCCTTAACACGGTTAAAGCATGGAGAATGATGTGACAAAGTGAGGGCAATTTATGTAAAACCTCCCTTTTTACGCCCATAGTAGGAATGCCTGGATTTTGGATGGGATCAATGGATTCTGGCTTTAGGTTCTGGGAGTCTAGAGGAGTTTCCTGTTTGGGAGACTTATTTGAGGGGGAGGTTATGATGTCTTTCAATCAGCTGAGCCAGAAATATGAACTGTCTAGTAGGGACCTCTTTTGTTATTTTCAGATTAGGGACTTTGTACAGACTTTATACATTGTTGGTTAATCCCTATAAATCTGATATAGAGAGGAGAGTGCTTCGGTCCACTTCGAGGTATTCACTCGATCAGTACTCGAAGGACATGCAGCAGCTCTGCAGGATCTTGACTCAAGAATTGGGGGTGGAGATCTCATTAGAGGCATGGGAGGATATTTGACAGAATGTGAGGAAGGTTTTGATTTGTAATAGGATGCAGCTATGCAACTGAAGGTTGTCTGCAGGGCTTATTTGGCACTGGAGCGGCTTGTGAAATTTAAGAAAGAAGCATCTCCAATGTGTCCTAAATGTAAAATAGATATTGGTACTCTTACTCATTGCTTGTGGTCATGCCACAAGCTTCGTAGGTAGGCTTGTGAAATTTAAGAAAGAAGCATCTCCAATGTGTCCCAAATGTAAAATAGATATTGGTACTCTTACTCATTGCTTGTGGTCATGCCACAAGCTTTGTAGGTATTGGGGCGCTATAGCAAGTGTTTTGGAAGGGGTCTTGGGAACTGAGGTCAAGGTAGATCCGGTATCCCTCCTCTTGGGTCTGCTGAATCTGCCCTCTTTAGATGCATGGGAAGAACATTCTGATGAGCCTCTTATCAGAAAGTCCTCCAGGACTTTCAGGGTGGTGTAGGTTAGTTATGAAGCATATACCCCTAGACTTCCTTACAAGTATGGTACACTGGAAAACGGAATTTTTTTATAGGACGCGGTGACCCTTTTTGAACTATATAGACGCAGACTTGTCAGCTATATTGAATAGGGCCTTGGTGTATCCGCGAGGGCTGTGTCTGGCGGGCCGGGGGCCCCTGAGAGGAAGAATCCCAAATAAGTACAGGTACGCAAACTGATGCTACCGGTGATGGGGAGCTTTGGCAGAGTTGCACCCGCGTTGTAATTTAATTTAAGTTAATTTACCTTGGTTCAATCTAATTTAATTTAGTTTATTTTGTTTAATTGTTTATTGAATTGTAGTATGGGTAGTTTTTTTAGCTTTATTTCTTTCAAACTGTTTGCGGAGTAGAGTAGTACTTCGATTATTGTTATTGTTGTTATATTATAAGATTGTTTTGCTATGTTGCAGTAATTTTACAATCTTGTAAAAATTCAAATTTTTTTTTCAATAAAAATATTTATTTAAAAAAGTGAACTGATGGGGTGGTAATTGGCTGACTTGGATTTGTCCTTTTTATGTACAGGCCATACCTTGGCAATTTTCTGCATTATCAGGTAGATGCCAGTGTTGTAACTGTCCTGGAAGAACTTGACTAAGGGTCTGGCAAATTCTGGAGCACAAGTTTTTAGTACCATTGCCAGAATGTTGTTAGGACCCATAGCTTTTGCAGTATCTAGTGTCTCCAACCACTCCATTGTCTCACTTGAAATGAATGTAATTAGCTGAAGTCTGGTATCTGTAATGCTGGGGAGCAGTGAAGCAGACCAAAATGGATTGCACTCGGCACTTCTAGCTGAAAATTGCTGCGAGTGCTTCAGCCTTTCCTCTTGCACTAATCTGCTGGCCTCTACCATCATTGAGAATGGGGATATTTGTGAAGCCTGTTCCTCCAGTGAGTTGTTTAATTGTCTACCACCATTCACGATTGCATGTGGCAGGACTTCAGAGTTTAGACTTGATCCATTGGTTGTTGGATTGTTTAGCTCTATCACTTCCTCCTTATGGCATGAAAGTTGTCCTCTTTGGTAGCGTCACCAGTTTGACACCCCATATTTAAGTATGCTGGGTACTGCTCCTGGCATGCACTCCTGCACTCTCCATTCAACTAGGATTGATCCCCTCACTTTGTGTGTATGCTGAGTGGGGGAATATGCTGGGCCATGTAGTTACAGAGTGTACTAGAATAAAATTCTTATGCTGCTAGTCCACAGTGTCTCATAGGTGCCTGGTCTTTAGTTGCAACATCTGTCTGATTTAGCACAGTGATAGTGCCATACAGCACAATGAAGGATATTCACACCTTGAAGGCAGAACCACCTCTACTGATACTTGAGATTTTGGAGATTTTTAGCTCAGGTCGTGGATCAGGTTGTAAGTTTGCTCACTGAGCTGGTGGGTTAATTCTCAAACGTTTTGTCACCATGCTAGGTAACATCATCAGTGAGCCTCTAGAGCAGCGCTGGTGTTTTGCCCCGCCTCCAATTTATGTCTCTTGGTTTGTTGTGGTAGGTGATATCATTTCCAGTTCTGTTTCTGAAAGGTTGGTAAATGGGCTCCAAGTCTATATATTTGTTGGTGAAGTTCCAGTTTGAATTCTTGGCCTCGAGGAATTCCCACGCTTGTCTTTGTTTAGCCTGTCCCAGGATGGATGCATTGTCCCTCTCGAACTGGTGTCCATCTTCGTCTGTGTGTATGGATACCAGTGATAGTTGGTCATGTCTTTTGGTGACTAGTTGGTGCTCTTGTATCCTAGTAGGTAGTTTCCTGCTGTCTATTCAATGTAATGTTTGTTGCAGTCCTAGCAGGGTATTTTGTATATGACATTCGTTCTGTTGTCTGTGGGCATGGGATCCTTTAAGTTCACCAGTGTGATGACAGGTTTGTGACCACCATGATGCCAAGAAACCAGAGTAGAAAATGTGTTGCTGGAAAAGCGCAGCAGGTCAGGCAGCATCCAAGGAACAGGAGAATCGACGTTTCGGGCATAAGCCCTTCTTCAGGATTCCTGAAGAAGGGCTTATGCCTGAAACGTCGATTCTCCTGTTCCTTGGATGCTGCCTGACCTGCTGCGCTTTTCCAGCAACACATTTTCAGCTCTGATCTCCGGCATCTGCAGTCCTCACTTTCTCCTCGAAGAAACCAGAGTAGTCTGGTCATCATCTCTGAAATGTCTTTGATGTATGGTAGGGTTGCTAGGCATGTTGTGTGTTCCTGTTTAGGTCTGATGTGCAGAAATCGGCCGACTGTGCTTATCGGGTAACCGTTGTTCCTGAATACATTGTACAGATGTTTTTCCTTAGCTTTTCATAGCTTCTGGGTGCGGCAGTTTCTGGTATTGCTGCCTCACAGTGCCAGGGATCTGGGTTTGATTCCCGCCTCGGGCGACTGCCTGTGTGGAGTTTGTACATTCTCCCCGTGTCTGCATAGGTTTCCTCTGGGTGCTCCGGTTTCCTCCCACAGTCCAAATGATGTGCAGGTCAGGTGAATTGGCCATGCTAAATTGCCCATAGTGTTAGGTCCATTAGTCAGGGATAAATATAGACTAGGGGAAAGGGTCTGGGTGAGTTACTCTTCGGAGGATTAGTGTGGACCTGTTGGACTGAAGGTACTGTTTCCATACTGTAGTGAATCTAATCTAACCTAATCCGTCCTGATGCAGCTTCATTTGTTGGTGTTGGGATGGTTGCTCCTGTAATTGAGTATCTCGTCAGTGTGTGTGGCTTTCTTGGACAGAAGAACCTTGATTATCTGAACGAGATGGCGGGCACTATTTCGTTTGGATAATTGATTCTTCGGTCAATTAATTCAATGCCTTTCCTCTGGGGCTGGGAGTTTTCTGTTAAGTCTGCTCCCTGTTCAGGAGATCGAGGCAGCAGCACACCCTGCGCGAGATCCTGTGACCCCATCTATCCCTGGCTGCCCCCCAACCCTGTTCAACACCACCCTCATCCGCCCTCTCCACCTGCTTCCCGTCCGCCCCACCATCGTCGCCCCCCCCCCCACCCGCACCCCCAACCCTGCCTGTCCAACACTGCCCCCCCGTCCGCCCCCAACCTAGTCCTCCCCACCCACAATCCGACCCCGCGTCTGAGCCCCCACCCCAATCCGACCCAGCCACCCCAACCCCCTGCAGCCCCCGGGCAGCCGGACCGGACACCAACAGTAAGACTGCTTCTGTGTTTGGGTGGGGGGCATGAGTCTCCAAATAGCGCGCACTATTCCACCTTTGCCCTGTACAGGACAATACTGGAGACTTTATCTGGGGAAGCGGGTTTAGGCTACACCCCTGTGTAGAACTCCAGGGAAAGTGTGGGGGCAGAGAGAGAGGGCGGGAGGTCAGTCATTTGGAGATGATGCCTGTACTCCCATCGATGTCTAGGACTGTTCTCGGCATCATTTCAGTAAGCCAAGTTCACTTTTAATCACTGTAAACAAAAGCCACAATCAGTGTTGGAAACACGTCTTTGATGTTTCTATTGGGACCTTGAGAACTTCTTCGGATAGTCCGATATTCAGGTAATTGATATTCGGATAATCGAGGTTCCTCTGTATACGCTGATCTGCAGCTCTCCATTGGCTTTTCATTCTACTGTGACGTCCAGGAAGGGGAGTTATTGTTCGCTTCCTCTTTGGTGAATTTTATACTGGTAAGGATGTCTAGGAAGAGGATTTGGATATTGTTCTTCTCTTTGGTGAATTTTATATGGATAAGGATGTTGTTTATGTGCTTGTGGGTTTCTTCTAGTTTGTTGCATTTCATGATCACAACATACTGCAGCATCCAGGAACTATGAGAAGCCAAGAAAAAAACACCTATATAATGTATTGAGGAACAACGGTTATCCGATAAGCGTATTCTGTCAATTCCTGCACAACAGACCTAAACAGGAAAACAAAACATGCCCAGAGACTCTTGCCACCCTACCATACATCAAAGACACTTTAGAGATGATGACCAAATTACTCCAGCCCTTGGGCACTATAGTTGCCCACATCCTACCATCACACTGAAACAGTTGCTGGTGAATTTAAAGGTCCCTGTACCCACAGCCATCAGAACAAACGTCATATACAAAATACCCTGTAAGGACTGCAACAAGCATTTCATTGGACAGATGGGCAGGAAACTACCCACCAGAATACGTGAGCACCAACTAGTCACCAAAAGACATGACCAACTATCACATATACACAGATGAGGAGGGGCACTAGTTTGATGGAGACAATACATTCATCCTGTGATAGGTTAAGCGTGGGAGGCATGGTATTCAAACCGGAACTCCATTAACAAATATATAGATTTGGACTCCATTTAGCAACCTCTCAGAAACAGAACCAGAAATGATACCACTTACCACAACAAACCAAGACACATAAGTAGCAAACAGGACAAAACAGCAATACTTCACTGGAGGCTCACTGATGATGTTACCTAGCATGGTGATGAAACATCTGAGAACCCACCAACTGAGCGAGCAAACTTACAACCTTTACTGATACTGTCATGGACACTTATATCTGTAGCCAGCAGACTGGAAAGGATGAGGTAAAGTATATTTTTCCCTCTTGTTGATTCCTTCACAACCTGCTGCAGACCCAGCCTAGCAGCTATGTCCCTTAGGACCCGAACAGTAGTGTTGCTGCTGAGCCATTGTTGGTGGTGGACATTGAAATTCTCCAATCAGAACATGTTTTGTGTCCTTGCCACACTCAGTGCTGACTCCAAGTATTGTTCAGCATGGAGGAGTACCAATTCATTAACGGAGGGAGGTCTGCACATGGTAACCAGCAGGAGTTCCTTGCCCATCTTTAATCTGACGCCGTGAGACTTCATGGGTTCCAGATTCAATGTTGTGGACTCCCAAGACAACACCCTCCCAACTGTATACCACTGTGCCAGATTCTTCTGCTGGGTCTGTCTGACCGGTGGGACAGGACATATCCAGAGATGGTGCTATTGGTATTTAGGACATTATCTGTGAGGTATCATTCCATGAGTATGATTATGCCAGGCTGTTGCTTGACTCTTCTGTGATACAGCTCTCCTAACTTTGGCACTAGCGTCCAGATGTTAGTAAGGAGGACTTTGCAGGGTTAACAGAGTTGGTTCTATCATTGTCTTTTTCAGGGCATAAGTCAATGCCATATGGTCCATCCAGTTTAATTTCTTTGAGACTTTGTTATGATTGTTTCAACTGAGTGACTTGCTAGGCCATTTCACAGGGAAATTGAGAGTCAACCACATTGCTGTGCATCTGGAATCACATGTAGGCCAGTTCAAGTGATGATGGCAGATTTCCTTCTTTAAAAGACATTAGTGAACCAGATGTGTTTTTCTGACCATCTGTTGATTTCATAGTAATCAGTAGATTCTTAATTCCAGACTTTTAAAAAATTGAATTTAAATTCTATCATGGCAGGATTCAAACCTGGGTTACCAGAACATTAGCTGAGTTTCTGGATTAATAGTCTAGTGATAATACCACTAAGCCATCACCTATCTTTCCTACAATTGTGGCTTCCTACAATTGTCTAGAAGTTCTGCCAACCTCCAAGATGGCCATCAAAGTAGGATGGGTCAAGGCTGGGACTCAAACAGACCCAACATTGGGTTGGGACAGGTATGTTGACTGTGCAATGTAATGGTGGTTGTGGTCACCAGTTGGAGGCCCAATCACAGGCTACAGTATGTTGATCTGAAGATTTCCAAAGTTTCAAAACTTTTAATCCATTGGCTGGCAAGAGTAAAGGTTAATTACAGTTCCAACTTCTGCAACTGCCAGCATTCCTGGGCCACAATGTTTTACCAGGCATCTACTTGCCACTTTAACTGCTTTATTTTGTGTTTGCTTATTCTGTGCCTGTTCTGCAGATATCGTGATTATAGAACCGTTGATGACTATAAGTACACAGTCCAGTTTTGGCATATTTTTGCTGCACGTTTGGCCTTCCTGATTTTATTTGAGGTAAACAGATTTTTCTCTCTGTACAATTACATAATACAAAATATTACAAACCTCTGGATTATATGATATTTATTCATATTATGTTTGTTACACAGTGTGATGAAAGATATATACAATATTTATTATTTTTGGACTTTAGATAGTTTTAAAAAGAGATGCATATGAATGTCTTAGTGCTGTGAAAATTTCTGGTGAAAAAAACATCACTCTGACATCTATCCTAAATAACCTAAATGCACCAGAACAAAGAAGACCTCTGACTGCAACAAAGCCTTGGGAGAACCCTAGAGTGAGAACTGAATAAGATATTCATATTTTTGGTTTAATGACAATCAATTTAAATACTTAAGCAATTAGATTTGTTTTGACTTCAGATTTGAAAACCCAGCATTTAGGTGAGAAGAATAAAGAGTTGCGTACTGACGCAAGTTTTTAAGTTTCTCTCCTAGCAGATTTTAGTTGAATGGAAACCAGTCAATTTGATGGCAATGTTTTCCTTAGTTTGTGAAGATTCCAAGCCAGGAATGTGGAGATGGGCATCTTCAGATTGTTATACTTGAAAAGTTTAGGCCACCAGAACTGTCTTCAGATTCTGAAAGCAATCATAAAATTGCATTTACAATTTAAGAAAGAAGAACTGGAAGGAGTCAGTTAAGTCAAAATATAAAGAGTTGAGATAGGAGTATAATTTCTCTGTTGTAACAAGAAATAAGTCAAAACGTTGTTATAATATTTGTATTACGATCTTTCAATTTTTTAAATTTGGACCTATTGTTTTCTTTCTTTTGTGTAATAATGTTCCGTTGCTAAAGAGCTTCTGCAACCACATGCAAATATGTCTTGTGATGAGCCACCATATAAACCAACTAACCAAAGAAAAAAAGATCCATCAAGCCAGATTTCATGCTGGGATCAGACTTGACCCGAGGTACCATCAGCTGGGATCATAACAAGTGGGGACTTTTGCAATATCGGAATGAATTTAAAAGGGATCTATGTCTTTTTAAAGAAATTGATACATAGAGTTATTGGACATAAAACAGGACTGGTGTGGTTTATTACATGGATTGTACTTGTAAACAGCTATGAATATTGCTAAGAAGTTTCTGAGAATGGAAGACACAAGAGTGGGTTATTTGAAAACAGCGACTGAAGGATTTAACAAATAAGTTGAAGATAGAAAGTAAAGTAGGATCTCATAATGATGAGATGTTTTAAGTAATTATCCACTATTTAAAATTAAAAGGAGGAAACCCTTAAATGGAGATGGCAGCTATAACTAACTAAGGTTCAGTTAAAAACAAAAAATAATGAGCTCAAGGAGAAAGAGAAAAAATGAAAATTCTTGAATAGGAAGGAAAGAGTAATGGAAAGGGAGAGTACAGAAAGAAAAAGATAAATTAAAATAAAGGTTGCACTGGAAAGAAAGTGAAAAGGAATGGGAGATGTGTTACGGACTAGGCCAGACCACTCAAAACAGTCTTAAGCAGGCAACCCAGTCCATAACTTTGCAATTTGTTTTGATAAGTGTACAGTGAAAATTACCCGGAGTAAGTTAGCTAGGTTGATTACCAGGTTTTAAAACAGACAAAACTTTATTCACAAAATGACACAATGAAACACAAAGAACAGAATAAAGAACCTCTAGAGAACTCAGTCTATCCAAACTAGACTTCATTATGCTGTTCCGAATATACATGACAGTCCCAATAAGCAAACCCCCTTAAAAAACAGTAAAAATGGAACAGATGCTTACAGGTTGAAGTTAGAAGGGCAGAAGGAGAGAGAGAGAGAGTTTCGTAGCCTGCTTTCACACAGCTGAACTCCTAGTTCTGGACTGAACTGCTCAGCTAGGGAGCTGACCGATCTCCTTTCATTATACAGGTCACTTCTAAAACATGACCTGTATAATGTTGGTTAATGTTGATTGATGTGAACAGGGCTGTTACATCAAAGGAGACCATTATTTCATCCTCTTCTATCTTAGTGTCTTTGATGGTCTTCAGGAATTCTTGGGTGGAGTGGATGGAATGGTGTGAGTCTTCTACTGAGTGTTTTAGTCTTTGGTGTCGCTCCTTGGCCAGTCTGTAAATTGGTGTTCCAGGTAGCGAGATTATGGGTCTGAGGGGTCTCCTGGTTTGTGAATTTTGAGTAATCCGTAGAGACATGGTGTGTTGGATCCATCTGGTTTCATTTTTTGGAAGTTGGTCTTATTTATTTCTCTAGATTTCTGAAGTTTTTTGAGTAGAGCTGTGATTTAATTCTCTAGTTGCGGGGTCGAATCTGTCGCCAGTTGGATATGACATCACCAATCTAAAGAAACCCAAACATATAAACAGAAAGCAGGAATCATACGCAGTACTTCGTCTGGAGGCTCACTGAAGATATTACCTAGTATGGTGACAAAACGTCTGAAAATGAACCTTCCAGCTCAGCAAGCAAACCTACATCCAGAACCTCAACGTGAGCTACAAATCTTCTCAAAACTCGCTAAGAAAGCTTTGTCTACAAACATGACTTGGCCAGAGAAAAGCTTAAAGGTAGAAAACAGAGAGAGTATCTAAGAGGATAATTATTATTTCGGTGGGGAACTTGATTTCACGAGAACTTTGTGCCTAAATTTATGGAAGGTGGAATTGAAAGATGTTTCGCCTCATTTTAAAAGGTAGCTGGGACAATAAAGTGGCCATCAGATATTTTGACAGATATAGCTATAACTGTATACCAGTTTGCCGGAAGAACAGTATGCAAATGAAGAAACTTATAGGCATTAAGTTTGCTTTTTTGATGTCCCTGAAGCATATCAATTAAAAAATTCAGTACTGCAGATAATCAGATATTCGTAGATTTTGTAAGAGACAACAAAATCCTGTGGGATAAGTGGTTTCAAACGTTGAAGTTGTAACTTATTTCCAGAATGTAAGAGAAAACATGGTTGTGTAGAAATTCTGAAATACTATTAACTATAAACCTTAAAGTTTATTTAAATAAACGACAGGTATCAAAGATCTGAGAAATAGGAGTTTTTGCAGATGCCCATCATATCGATGACCCAGTGGTATTATCACGGGACGGTTAATCCAGAGAATATTTTGGGGACCTGGGTTCGAATCCTGCCACAGCAGATAGTAGCATTTGAATTCAATAAAAATCTAGAATTAGAAGTCCAATGATAACCATGAATCCATTGCCAATTGACGGAAATACCCACCTGATTCACTAATGTCCTTTAGGAAAGAAACTGCCATCCTGCCAGGTCTGGCTTACATGTGACTCCAGATCCACAGCAATGTGTTTGATTCTTAACTGCCCTCTGGGCAATTGGGATAGGCAATAAATGCTGGCCTAGCCAGTGACACCCTCAGCCCATGAAAGAATTTTTAAAAACTCAGACACTTAAATGTGAGGAGATGGTCATATGGGAATCCTTAAGGAAACTGAAAGAACAGTAAATCTGGGGGTGGAAAATGTGCTCATTTTAGGAAGCACACAGAAAGACATTAAATAAGGAAGTGGAGAGGCTAGATCTTAAAAGTAATACACAGAAAATTACGTTTTCATTGTATTAAGACTAGACATATTAAAGCCAGGTGCTACAAGTTAAATGGGATACCTTTTCCAATAGTAGGAATGCCTAAGCAATCTTCAGAAAAGTGTGCATCAGGTAAGGAAATGAGTATTGAACCATGAGCAGTAGTTCAGGTAGAGTATGTTCCCCAGGAACTTAATAGGAAAAGAGAGATGACTCAAAACAGTCAAGGAAATCCAACCTTGCAGATTTTTGAAAGTTTTGAAAATTTTATTTCATAAGTAAAGGTATTTCAGTCTGCTCCTTATCAGACAGAAATCAATGGAGCAAGTCAATCATTGATGCTGTTTGAAGATGTAGATGGCTTTCCTGCGGGGTTAACAAACAAATAATAATAATTGGGAGGGATACTTGGAGATTACAAATTGGAGGGCCTGAAGAAGGGCCTGTGCCCGAAACGTCGAATCTCCTGTTCCCTGGATGCTGCCTGACCTGCTGTGCTGTTCCAGCAATAAAGTTTCAACTTTGATCTCCAGCATCTGCAGACCTCACTTTCTCCTCGAAGATTACAAATTGGTTCCATTGTACAGAGTTGAATTGAACAGTGACCTAGTGTGAGGACTAAGATTTATTATTTTTGTGAATTTTAAATTTGTGGACTGAAATTAGATAAAACAGTATTTTGGAAGGTACGTCTTCACGTTTTGGAAAGCAAGTAATCTGACGCTCATAGCAAAGATCATGTTTGTATGAACAGCAATTTAAGTGGCTGCAGATGAATTGGAGCTGAGAGGTTCTGTGTACAGCTGCAGTTGAGTGGCAAGAAAAGTTGGTTGGTCCATGGACCAATGACCAGTTATGGATGGCAAAGGCTTTTTGCTTAGCAACAACTATGTGTTTGGTTGTCAGGTTACTGGACAAAGACTACTGAATTGGCATTCCGGTTTTTCCCTTTGATCCATGTCTTTTTCCCGTCTTTAAGTCTGTATTTGTTTATGTCTGCATATGTTTACATGTACACTTGTAAGATGGAATTTATAGGGGAATTAGAGTTTTAATTAGTAACATTGTATGTCGACAATTTATTATTGTTTACCTGTAGCTACAGTATAATTACCTGTAATAAATTTATTACTTGCTAAGTACAGAAACCTGGTCCACGTTTTCTATCAACCTAGGTTTGAAAGTCAAATAAATTGGGAAATTTTGTATACTTACCTGAAAATCTTTAACTTTTATGACAAATATGGGAATAGTGGGGCTTGTTTTCCAGCACATCACCCCAGTAAATCATGACATCTCATAAATGGAGAAGTTGTAGTTGGAGCTGTGAAACAAATTCTGACAGGAATTAACTTTTATTTTGAGGAATGACCTAACTGATCCAAAATACTGGCCTCACTGAGGATGGTGGAACAACCAGTAAATTACAAAGAAACTGGAATATTACAGGAAGAACATCCCTGTACACTATGGGGAATTTAGCATGGCCAATTCACCTAACCTGCACATTTTTGGACTGTGGGAGGAAACCAGAGCACTCGGAGGCACCCATGCAGACACGGGGAGAATGTGCAAATTCCACACAGACAATCGCTCGAGGCTGGAATTGAACCTGGATTCCAGGATTTTGACCGAATGACTCTAAAGGAATGGCGGTATCTTTCCAAGTCGGGGTGGTGAGTGGCTTGGAGGGAACTTGCAGATGTTGGTGTTCCCAAGTACCTGCTGCCCTTGTCCTTTTAGATGAAAGTGGTTGTGGGTTTGGAAGTTGCTAAGGATCTTTGGTGAATTTCTGCAGTGCATCTTGTACATAGTACACACTGCTGCTACTGAGTGCCGATGGTGGAGGGATTGAATGCTGTAGATGTGGTGCCAGTCAAGTGGGTTGCTTTGTCCTGGATGGTGTCAAGTTTCTTGAGTGTTGTTGGAGCTGCACCCATGTAGGCAAGTGGGGAGTATTCTATTACACTTCTGACTTGTGCCTTGTGGATAGACATTGGGGTGTCAGGAGGTGAGTTACTCGCCACAGTATCCCTATTCTCTGACCTGCTCTTGTAGCCACTGTGTTTATGTGATGAGTCCAGTTGAGTTTCTGGTCAATAGTAACCTCAAGGATATTGACAGTGTGGGATTCAGTGTGGCAATACCATTGAATGTCAAGGGGTGGTGGTTAGAGTGTCTCTTATTGGTGATGGTCATTGTCTGGCATTTGTGTGGCACGAATGTTACTTGCCACTTGTCAGCCCAAGCATGGACTGCTTCAGTATCTGAGGAGCTGCGAATGGTGCTGAACACTGTGCAATCATCAGCAAACATCCCCACTTCTGACCTTATGACAGAGTGAAGGTCGTTGATGAAGCAGCTGAAGATTATTGGGCCAAGGACACTACCCTAAGGGACACTTGCAGAGATGTCCTGGAGCTGAGATGACTGACCCTCCACACCCACAACCATCTTTATTTGTTCCAGCAGAGTGTTTGCCCCGATACCCATTGATTCCAGTTTTGCCAGGGCTCCTTGATGCCATACTTGGTCAAATGTGACTTTGATGTCAAGGGCTGTCACTCACCTCACCTCTGGAATTCAACTCTTTTGTCCATGTTTGAACCAAAGCTGTAATGAGATCAGGAGCTGAGTGACCCTGGCAAAACCCAGGGTGGGTGTCACTAAGCAGGTGCTGCTTGATAGTATTGTTGATGACCCCTTTACTGATAACGGAGAGTAGACTGATTGGGCGGTAATTGGCCAGGTTGGATTTGTCCTTCTCTTTGTGTATAGGACATACCTGGGCAATTTTCCACATTGTCAGATAGATGCCAGTGTTCTAACTTTAGTGGAAGAGCTTGGCTGGGGAGCAGCAAGTTCTGGAGCAAGCATCTTCAGTACTATTGCCGGAATGTTATCAGGTCCCATTGCCTTTGCAGTATCCAGTGCCTCCAGCCATTTCTTGATATCACATGGATTGAACTGAATTAGCTGGAGACTGGTATCTGTGATGCTGGGACCACAGGTGGATCATCCCTTCGGAACTTCTGACTGAAGATTGTTGCGAATGCATCAACCTTATCTTTTGCACTGATGTGCTGGGCTCCTCCGTCATTGAGGATGGGAATATTTGTGGAGCTTCTTCCTCCAGTGAGTTGTTTAATTGTCCATCACCATTAATAACTGGATGTGGAAGGACTGCAGAGCTTGGATCTCATCCATTGGTTTTGGGATTGCTTAACTCAGTCTATCACTTGCTCCTTATGCTGTTTGACATGCAAGTAGTCATGTTTGGTAGCTTCACCAGGTTGACACCTCATTATTAGGTATACCTGATGCTGCTCCTGGCATGCCAACCTACATTGTCCATTGAACCAGGGTTGTTCCCCTGGCTTGATGGTAATGGTTGAGTGGGGGATTGCCAGGCCATGAGGTTGCAGATTGTGCTGAATTACAGTTCTGCTGCTGTCGATGGCCCACAGCACCTCATGGATGCCCAATCTTAAACTTTTAGATTGGTTTGAAGTTAGCATGGTGATAGTGCCACACAACATGATGGAGGTTATTCTCAATGTGAAGGCATGACTTCGTCTCCACCAGGACAGTGTAGTGGTCACTTTCACCTATACTGGCATAGACAGATGCTTCTGCAGTCAGCATATTAGTAAGGATGAAGTCAAGTATGTTTTTTCTTCTTGCTGGTTTCTTCACCACCTGCTGCAGACCCAGTCTAGCAGTTATATCCTTTTGGACCAGTACGATCAGTAATGCTGCTGCCGAGCCACTCTTGGTGGTTGACATTGAAATCCACCACCCAGAGTACATTTTGCACCCTTGCCACTCTCAGTGCTTCTTCCAAGCATTGTTCAACATGGAGGAGTACTGATTCATCAGCCAAAGGAGAATCAGCCTGTAAGAGATTTCCTTGAGACTTCATGGGGTCCAGAGTCGATGTCAAGGACTCCCAGGGCAACTCCCTCCCGACTTTATACCACTGTGTCGCCACCTCTGCTGGGTCTGTCCTGCCGGTTGGACAGGACTTATCCAGGGATGGTAATGGTGGTGTCTGGGGTGCTATCTGTAAGGTATGATTCTGTGAGAATTACTATGTTAGATTATTGCTTGACTAGTCTGTGAGACAGCTCTCTCAATTTCGCACTAGACCCCTGATATTGGTAAGGAGGACTTTGCATGGTCGACAGGACAGTTTGTGTTTTTGCCATTGTGTTTTCCACTTCCAAGATCGATGCCAGGTGGCCTATCTGGTTTCATTTCTTTGGTGTGACTTGCTAGCGATTGATACAATGGAGTGGCTTGCTAGGCCATTTCAGAGGGCGGTTGAGAGTCAACCACATTGCTGTGGCTCAGAAGTCACAGGTAGGCCAGATCACATAAGAATGGCAGATTTTCTTCCCCAAAGGGGGATTAGTAACTGACAAAGGGTCAGTTAGACTTGAAATGTCACCTCTTTTCTCTCCTTACAGCTGCTGCCAGACCTGCTGAGATTTTCCAGCATTTTCTCTCTTTGGGTTTTTCCAACAATTGGCAAGGGTTTTTAATGGTCATCAATCAACTCTTAATTCCAGATTTTTTTAAATTGAATTCAAAGTCCACCATTTGCCGTGGCATGATTCGAACTAAGGTCCTCAGAATGTTATTCTGGGTTTCTGGATTAATAGTTGAGCGATAAGACCACCAGGCCATAGCCTCCCCAGGTATTTGGAAAACTCAGGCTAAAATATGATTATCTTTTGACCGACCAGGATTATATAAAGATGTAGTTTAAATTGTCAAAACTACCATTGCTTTGCTCAAGCTGAATACATTTTGACAGCTTGAGTATTGGATATTATAAAATTATTGACATGAGACAGATTGCTGTACAAGTGTTGTATCAAACAATTGTTTCATTTCTATTTCAGAACATTGTTATTTGCATCAAGTACATTGTAGCTTGGTTTGTACCTGATACACCAACTTCAGTGAGAAACCACAACCTACAGAAAACATTTATGCGACTACAGAAAGAACTGGAGTAAGTTTGTGCTATGCTGACCTTAAACATCCATGAACCCCATATAACTGGCTGTTTTGGTATACCTAAGTTTTTTTATATTATATAACTAAACTGTGTGCACATATCTTCACGTGATACCAGAGTTGGTGCAATGTAAACAACTGACTGAAACAGCACGGTCAGTATGAAAGAAGAGAATGATGAAATACATGCAGTACAATATGACTGAGGGGTAATTGCAGTTTTTGGTGAAAAATTGGTCCTAATGTTATATATTCCTTACTAGCCATCACAGGTCAGCATTATAAATGAATAATATTGTGTTACAGTGTGAATAAATTAAAATACTGCAAATAGTTTAAAGTAATGCACACTAAAAGTACTGAGCAGATGATTCTTGCTGTTGGCTTCATGGTTCTGAAGTGTCTACAAGTCACTAAATATTTTCAGCACCAACTATAAAACATTAATTTCATTCAGTAGAACCACTTGACTTCAAAGATCTTGAACCACTACCATCACATTTGTGGTTGTCTTTAGCCTTAACCGACACTTAGTAAGGGAGGAATGATATATATCTGTACATTAGAACAATACTGTTGAAGAAACAACAATGGATAGGGACAAATAATGGTGACAGAAAAGCTACATACATTGATTTATTTAATTTGTGTAATATAGTTTAAACGGGACCTTTGTATTTGTGCCCTTTGTATTTGTGCCCTATTTCAAGGCTGTCCCCAAAGGGGAAAATTCCTCTAAATTCCTCTTAGGATGCTAGTTATTTCACAAAGATTGAAACCTCAAATAAGTTCAAAACTGTCCAGCCTTTCATAAGACAGTAACAGTCTTGAAACACAAGTGACAAGCGATGACTATCTCCAATATTAGAGAATCTAATCATCGCCTCTTAACATTCAGTGATATTACCATCAATGAATAATCCTGTCAATGATATCCCCAGAATGTTGACAAAAAATTGAATTGGACTAAGCCATATAAATATCAATCTACTAGAGTAGGCCAGGTGCTAGAAATCCTGCAGGGACTAACTCACCTCTGTACACCCAAAAGCCTGTCTACCAACTACATGGGACAAATCAGAAGTGTGATGATACTCCCCACTTGTCTGGATGAGTGTAGCTCTAACTACACTTGAGAAGGCTGAGTGCAAAACAACCCGCTTGACTGGTATCACATTAACTTCCTCCATCACCGATGCTTAGTAGCAGCAGTGTGTATGATCTACAAATTATACTTCAAAAATTTACCACAGTCCTTGGACAGCATCCTATAAACCCACTACCATCTAGAAGGGCAAGGGCAGCATATACAGTCAACAGCTGCAAGTTCATTCACATCCTGAATTGGAAATATACTACTGATCCTTCAGTTTGGCAGAATCAAAATCTTCGATTCACTCCCTAATGACATTGTCTACCTACAGGAAATAGACTGCAGTAGTTTGAGAAGGCAATTCACCCCCATGAGCAACTCAGGTTAAAATATAGAAGCAGGAGGAGGGCATTCAACCCTTTAAGCCTGCTCTGCCATTCTTTATGATCATGGCTAATCATCCAACTCAGTATCTTGTTCCCATTTTCTCCCATATCCTTTGATCCCTTTAGCTGTAAAAAAAAACAGATCTAATGGACTCACCATACTTTGGTTGAAGAAATTTCTCCTCACCTCAGCCCTAAATAAATGTTACCATTTATTATGGTGGGATTCAAATCCATGTCACCAGATGTTAATCTGAGGCTCTGCCTTAATAGTTCAGTAACATTACCACTATATCATCTCCTCCCTAATAGGCAATAAATGCTGGCCCAACCAACTATTCAAATGCAATAAATGAATAATTATGAAAAACATCCGTTCACCTCAAGAATTAGTAGATTGAACCTTACACATGTTTCTTTGGCACTGGAAAATAACATTTTCCAAAATGAGTAGTTAACCAGGATCAGTCGGAGAAGGTGTAAGTAGTGGCTCATGCAGTGTTAGATAATGTAATGACAGCCGCAAGTGAGACTGGAGTTTGGTCAGTATAACCACATTCTTGGCATGATGCTTGTGCTCTGTAACTATAGTGTAACTGGCATTGCTGGAAGAATTTAAAACATTTATCATAAAAACTGCAAACTGTCTAAAATTTCTGAAGTTATTGATATGAATTTTTTTTCAGGTTGTCAAGAGAAATTCCTAGTTACTCAAATACTAATGCGTGGAAATATCAATCAACAGATGTTTGAAGCTTTAGACATATGCTGCCAGTGAGATGTTAATGTGTTTTGGTTGATTGAGAACTGCTTTGATAATATATTGACTTAGATTATGGCAGTTATCTGAAGAAAAGATTTTTGAAGGAACAGGAAATCACTGATTATTCAACTGAATCTTTCCATTTAAAGGAGGTTTATATTTTCATTGAAATTGAATTGGTGCTAAAAGCACCTTTTTTTAACATCTCATGCAAATCAATAATCATTTGTTATATTGCTTCATTGTCATGTTTATTGACAAAATGTGTCCCAGAATGATATTAGCAATACCTCAGAAGAACAGACTTTGAAATTTAACTCTTCATGAACGACAATCCTAGATGATTGTATTGCATGGCAATATTTAAAAATGTATTTATATGCTCTACAACAAACTAGAAATTCTTAACGCCTTCAGTCCCTAACCAGGAGAACCTCATAACTATGAGCTTCACAGTTTGGATGATTTTCTTTTCACTGGGATATAAACCTCCAGGGAATCTATGTCGAGTAAATCAAACAGATTGTTATGTTTTTCACTTAACATCTTCTCGAAGTGAAGCTGACTTTAGGTTTGGAATTGTAGTTTCAAAGAGATCTTTCCTATTCATGTTCTAACCAAAAGTATATGCACAACACATAACAATTTTTTTAGCTTGCCAGCAAAAGATTGGATTCTTTTTTCCTAGATGATAGGTGATATTAGATAATCTGGTATTTTAAAGTTATTTTGTTTTTATTCACAGTTTTGACCCAGATTTCAAATTGGAAATTTAGATGTGTTGATGCCAATTGGCACCTAATACACTATAAAGAAAAAGCTCCGGTTATTAATAGAACCAATGTTCCTTCTATGCTACTTCCACCTATGGAAGCCAAGGTCACACATGGACCTCAAAAGTCCATACAGTAAAAGAAATTGCATAGAATTGTTGAATGTAGATATTGAGAAACTGTTCCCAGGTGAACTATCAAAAGGTAGAGATAAATGGCAAAAGGACCATGGAGATGTGAGGAAATTTTTTTTTGCATTGCATGGTTAGAATCTGAAATGCCCTGCTTAAGAACGTGGTGGAACCATATCCATATGTAACTTCCAAAAAGAGAATTGGATATTTATCTGAAAGAGAAAAAAAATTCCAGAGCTACGAGGTAAAGTTGGGGGAGTAAGACTGACAAGTTGCTCCTGCAGAGTTGGCACCGGCGTGATGATCTCCTTTTCACCAACAACCATTTAATGGTTCTTCTAACGTTTGTTGCTGAGGTAGAACACCGTTGACCAGATTTTGCAATTGTGAAATAAGAGATATACAAGTAAGTACAAAAAGTTGAGCAGTGTGGGAGAAAGAAGGATGTCTTGATAAGCATGTTTATAATTGAAGGTGAAATGAGGCTTATGTTTGACATAAATGTCTTCGGACTGTGACCTGTTTCTAGAATCCCTACAGGGTGGAAACAGGTCTTTCGCCCCAAGTCTACAGCAACCCTCCGAAGAGTAACCCACCCAGACCCATTCCCCTACCCTATTATCCTATATTTACCCCTGACTAATACACCTAACCTATACATCCCCGAACACTATAGACAATTTAGCATGGCCAATTCATCTAACCTGCACATCTTTGGATTGTGGGAGGAAACTGGAGCACCTGGAAGAAACCCCATAGGGAGATCGTGCTAACTCCACTCAGTCACCCAAAGATGGAATCAAACCTGGGTCCTGGCACTGTGAGGCAGCAGTGCTAACCACTGAGCCACTGGGTGAGAATGATGAGGGGCTTATGCCCGAAACATCGATTCTCCTGTTCCTCGGATGCTGCCTGACCTGCTGCGCTTTTCCAGCACCATACTTTTCAATTCAGAAACTGAACTCTAACAGTCATATTAATAGTGTGGTCATAAAATAAAATCATGGGTTAGGAATTCTGAGGTGGATAACTCACTTCCTGACTACCAGAGCTGCTCCACCATATACAAAGCATGAGTCAGGATTGTGGTAGAATATTGTCCACCTGCCAAGGTGCCTGCAGCTCTAACAAGATGCTCAACAGCATACAAAACAAAGCACCTTGACTGGCACTCATCTATCACATTCAGCATTCTCTTCCTCAACCATTGATGTGCACTGGAAGAAGTTTGCACCAATCTAAAAGATGGCATTACAGCAACTCAGCAAGATGCCTTCAATAAACTTTTCAAACCAAGTAGGTTAAAGATGATTGAGGCATGGGAACATCACGACCTGCATGTTCCCCCTCAAGTCATGCAGCATATTGACACGCTTCAACTGTCCTTGGATTAAAATTCAGAAACTTCCTTCTTAACAGCACTGTGGATATGCCTTCAGGACCTGAACTGTAGTGCTTCAAGAACATGGGCCTCCACCGTCTTTTCAAAGGCACTTATAGATGAGCAATAAATGCTAGCCTAATCAGCAATGCCTATATCACTTGAAGGAATAAATGAAAGAAAATTTTAAATCTCAACCATGCTATACTGTTTGCCTGTATGCAACAGGGGGTGGAGTGTGGGAATGAATTATTTTCCAACACCTCATTGGTTGCAGATATCTATCAGGTATTTCCAGTAGAAAATCAAGCACAATTTCTTTGGCTGTCAATTGCATCTGAAAATTTTAGTATGTGCTGTTGCTGTACAAAGTTTCCTACTGGTTGTGTAAACTTGAAAAATACTCCCAGAATGTCTCCTTCAATTTCTGGCAAAGACTTTAAACTCTGTTCTACACTTGCTGAGCTGTTAAAACATGCAGACAGTTATAATTGATGCTTAAGATACCTGTATAATAAAAATGAATTTGCTACTTCACATTTGTCTCGGGTTCTCATTGTTTTCCTTTACCCTGATATCACCCTTCCCATTTTCTTGATACTGTTTAGTCCTGACGTATGCTTCAAGTCCCACATCTTACAATGTACTGCGATTGCCTACTTTCATCTCCATAAAATTGTCCTACCCTAACGCGACAGAATCATTCACCTTTGTGTCGCCGACAGAAACAACATCTCTGACATCCTTCATGAACTCCTCCTGAAGTTCAATCTACACAGAGTGTACCTTGTTAAACATCTAGAAAACTGCAACTAACTCTGGTCATAAAATATTAGGAAGGCTGTGAAGATTCATCAGAGGATGCAGTGGAGCTTTATCAGAATGGTTCCAGAAATGAGGAATTTTAATAAAGAGTAGGTTGGAAAAGCTAGTGTTATCCTTTCTAGAGCAAAATGATACTCTGAGATTTGATAGAAGTATACAATATTACAACAGGTTAGATTCAGATATAAAAGGTGAGGGCATTTGGAAAATCATTGGGAGCCAACTGCCATCTGTTAAGTGATAACAACTTTCAACTCTCAGAGAAAGCACCGTCTAACTACTAAAGGTACCAAGATACTCTTAGCTAATGTTTCAGACAGCAGAATTCACAAAGAGAACATTCCTGACACAAGAATTCGAAGGAGGAGGTGTTTCTCAAAGAAGATCGGGGACAAGATGAGGAACATTCCGGAAGATGTATCCTTGCTGTAATTTTGAGAGACTAATTCTATTGGTTATGTGTATAAGTGGGACTTGTATTTTGTTGGAACAGCATAACATTAGGATTTTGTTTCATTAGAGAATTGCTAGTAGATAGAGTGAAGTTGTTCAGTTTGTTAGTGATTCTGTTAATTTGTTCACTGTTGGAATTAGATAAATACATTGTTGCTTGTTGTTATAGATTGAGTGAAAGGATTTCATTTAATTTAACCATTCCTTTATAACAGATTTGACGGGTAAGAGGTAGGTTATACCACTTGGCACACTTCTTTTAACATATTATAAAATGAGGCAAGCCTCTTTGGGTGTTTCAGTTTTGGTTATTAGAAGGGGAAGTCAACCTTCACTTTATAACAGCAATATTACTTTATCCAATTATACTCTTCCATACCAATACTCCCACAAATATAGTTTGTAATGGGAAATCTAATGTTTAGAAAAGTAGATTTGATTTGGAATTGTACAGGAAATTCTTAATTTAACGATAGTGAAAATAATATTCATTTTGTTTAGGTACTTCTTAGTTTGATGTTCAAAATTGTTTTAAGAAGCTCACATGATTATTTTTAAATTTTTAAAAAAGTAAAGTTCATTGTCCACATATTAAGAACCAGTTGACTAAGTGGATCCTTACTGTGAAATAAAATGCTTATAAACAGTTACTACATCAGCTGGAAACCTTTGCATTAAATAATATTTCACATACCCTGGTAATAATCTTAGTTAAGCACTGCTAGCTTGGCATACTGTGGCATGTCTGATTGTCCTAGAATATGAACATTATTACAACAGCCAAATTATAGCCTTTTGAGCAACTGAAAAGAATGATTTGCTTGTTTCTAAGTACAAAGTACTAAGCCTGGTCAAATTGTTCCAGGCACAGAAGGAAGTAGAAACAAAAAACTACAGATGCTGGAATCCAAAGTAGACAAACAGGAGGCTGGAATCTCCTCCTTTACCTCCTTCGATATCCTAGGATAGATCGCATCAGGCCTGGGAAATTATCTACCTTAATGTTTTTCAAAACACCCAACAACACCTCCTTAATACCGACATGCCCCAGAATATCAACATATCCCTCCCTAATCTTACCATTATCCATATAGTTTTTTGGTGAATACCAATGCAAAGTACTCATTAAGGACCTTACCCTTTTTCTCTAGCTCCATACACAAATTCCCACCTTTGTCCTTGAGTGCACCTTTACCTAGCTACCCTCTTGCACCCAACAAACATATAAAATGCTTTGGGATTCTCCTTAAACTTGCCAAGGACATTTCATGGCCCCTTCTAGCCCTCCTAATTTCTTGTTTAAGTTCTTTTCTGCTTCCTTTATACTCTTCAAGAGCCTCATTTGAGTTCAGTTCCCTAAACTTCACATCTGGTTCCTTTATCTGTTTTACTAATATGTCAATGTCTTTTGTCATCCAAGATTCCTGAATCTTGCTATCCTTTCATATACACAAGAACACGCTGGTTCTGAACTCTGATCAACTGGCCTTTAAAAGAGTGATCCATAGATCAGATGAAGATTTATCCTCAAGCAAACTCCCCCAATCTAATTTCTCCAGTTCCTGTTTAATACTGTTGTAATTAGCTTTCTTTGTTGCAAGGTCCAGTTTTATCCTTATCTATAACTGTCTTAAATCATATAGAATTATGATCACTATTCTGCAAAATGCTCATCCACTGAAACTTTGATCATCTGACCAGGCTCATTCCACAATACAAGATCTAATATGGCCCCTTACCTGGTTTGACTATCTACTTATTGTTTCAAGAAACTCTCCAAGATGCACCTAACAAATTCTGCCCCATTTAAGTCCATGGCACTAAGGGAGTCCCAGTCAATATTGGGCAAGTTAAAACACAACAACCCTGATGTTTTTTCACCTTCCCATGATCTGTTTACATATCTGTTCCTCTATCTCCTGCTGGATTTTGGGAGACCTATATTATAACTCATCATAATGATAACACCTTTTTTTCGTAAGTTCTACCATATGGCCTCGCTGGATGAGCCATCCAAGATACCTTAGAACATTTATGAGATTCTCCTTAGTCAGTAATGCAACAAGCCCACCCTTTTACATTCCTCTCTATCATGCCTGAAACATTTAAACCCTGGAATATGGAGTTGTCAATCCTGCCCTTCTCTCAACAAAGTTTCTGTTATGTCTAGCACATCGTACTCCCCATGTACTAATCCAGCCTGTAAGGTCATCTTACCTGTACTACTTCTTGCATTGTTAGCTATTCTCTATTCAGGTTTCACAACTAGATCGCCAGATATTGCATTATTCCATTCGACCAGTTGAAGGCCTCCACACAATTTCATTCAGAATGGCCAATTTGACTCAACTTACTATAATGAATTATCAATAAAAAAGCAATACATTACAGATGTTGGAAATTTGAAACAATAAAACGTGAAAATACATAGTAGATCAAACAGAATCTATGTTAAATGTTTCAGGTCAAGCTGACCTTACATCAGTGAATTGGTAATCTCTGAAATTGAAAGATGTGACTTTCTCACTTCAGAAATATGTTAGAGAACCCCAGCAATTAGTAACAAACCAACTACCTTGAAAGTAGATCTATATGTAGAGATATTTTCCCCTCCCTTCCACTGTTAGCATTCCATAGACTCTAATTCTTCAATGATACCCTGGCTCACTCCTCCATCACTCCTAACACATCCTCACTTCCCATGCCATCGCAGAAGATACATTTGCCCATTCATCTCCTCCCTCCTCACTGTCCAAGAGTACAAACACACCTTTCAAGTGAAGCAACATTTTACTTGTACTTTGTTCAATCTAGTCTATTGCACTCGCTGCTCACAGTGCAATCTCCTTTTCATTGGCAAGATGAAACCCAGACTGACTTGTTTGCTAACAACTCCACTCAGTCCGTATACATGATCCTGACCACACACCCCCCACCCACCTAGTTGCTTGCCATTTCAGTAAACAACCTTGCTCTTATGCTAATGTTTTTGGCCTGTGTTTGCTCCAATGAAACACAACTCAAGCTTGAGAAACGATACCTCAAATTCTACTCAGGCGCTCTATATCCTCAAGCTTGCAATACTGAATTCTGTAATTTCAGAAACTGACCGCATTTTGTCTGTTCTCCATTTTCCTTACATTCTTTCCCCAAACACTTCCAGAGATTTGTTTGTGTCGTATTTTACTCTTACTGGAGAGGACCCATTCTCTCTCTTTCACATCATAATTTATATTCATTTTACATCCTTTTTCTCTTAATGAATCTTTTATCTTTTGCACTGGACTTCCCTGCTTCTCTTTTTCCTCTGTCAAAAGTACATATAAAATAAATGCCAGCACCTTTCAGTTTTGAAGAAGTCATACTGGACTTAAAACTAACTGTTTCTCTCATCTGACAGATACTGTACTGTCAGACCTGCTGTGTTTCTCCAGCATTCTTTGTGTCTACTTGATATGTTAAGGTCGTTATTATTGTTTGAATAACCAAGGATTACAGAAACTGGCTGTTTACACTGAAAGCTAGATACTGTTTTGTCATGTCTTATATATAAAGAAAACAATTTAGTCGTTTTAAATAATGCCTCATTGGTATAGATTGTTTTTCAGTTTACTCTCCATAACAAAGAAGAATGTATACAGACACAAATGCAATATTTAATTGTAAGGTACATTAAGGGTTCTCTGTTACACTCATTGAATCAAATTATTTCAACTAGGCAGCAAAAAGGCAAACTTATAGGGAACATGATTTACAAAAAAGAATGATTATCATCTTGCATATCTGACATATAAACTTGAACATTTTTTATACTTTCTGTACTTGAGCAACCTGGATTGACGTTGCATCTGTTACTGACACTGGGCAACCATGATATTTTTCTTCTAGGTAACTACACCCTTTATGGAGGCTTGGGGAAAGCTCTGGTTAGCAATGAGGTCTGTGCCTGTGCACATAATAGTTACCTCAAGAAAGCTGATAAATGTGGTTACGTCTACCCAAATTGTTGTTTCTAGGAGTCTTTTGTCTCATTAAACAATAGTTTGCACTGTGGTGGACAACTCTGCATTGAACATCGCTTGCAGAGTGGCTCAGGAACTCGAGTGTGATTTTGCAGTCTCTGTTGCACTTGCTGCAGATGAAGACAGTGGTCTAAGAAGGTACGTGGTTTGCTGGACCCTGTTTTCCCTGGACCCTCTTTGCAGACAACTGACAATTCTTTTCCTTATCTCTTCTGATACCACCTGAGCAGGAAGCTTCCAGAGATCCTGGCAGTCATCCGCTGTCTGTCAGTTGTCACTGTATTTGTCTATCAAGTTCAAGTCTCACTCAAAGATGCTCTTGTACTAGAGGTAGCAGGTCCAGCAGTTTCTGACCCAGTGACTATTTCACCATTAAGAGATTGTTAAGAATATGGCTGTCATCCATCTGATGAATATACGGCTAAGCCATATGCTGATGGTTCAGGAGCAAATGTGTATTGATCAAAATAGCACACTCTAAAACCTCTGAGTTAGCAATATTGTCCTGTCAAGAGATCCAAAGAAAGATTTGAAACAGCTATCCAAATTATAAACCTTTTTTATGCCTTGCACATATTGTACAAATCTCAGGAGTGTATTGAGGACACAGGTTTGGTGAACTCACAGTTTGATGTTTGCCATCAGGTTATTGTTCCAAACTCTTAGTTGAGGTGGGCATAACAGTGGCAGCTTTTGCAATCTGAATATTCATTACAGCATTGTATGACAGGTTATGGAGCTTGGCTAATGTGATATTATCAATAATCTCCACCATCCCAATATTACTGATTTATGGTGATATGTTCAAATCCTAAACGATGACATTCATCACTTTGATGCTCATGTTCAAATCAAACTCTCAGATGTGAAATGTGTCCCTTTTCCTTTGACGGTGACCTTTGGTATGGATTCTAGTGCTAACTTCCTCATCAGTATAGAGCAACTCTCAGATAAGGACTTTGTATGCTTTCATCTTGGATCTCAGATGGCCAAGGCTCAGCAGGTTTCTGTTGTTTCTGGTATATATTAATAGACAACATTGTAAATAAACTGTAGACAGTAGCAAACAGTGTTGGTACTAGAATGAAACCTAATTTGATTCCACTATTGAAGGCTTCCGATGTTGCCTACCATAACTGATTTAACGCTTCTTTTTTTCGGATAAGGAGATCAGACATACCAGGCTTTGGAGCCATCTAATTTTCTTCAGAAACTGAAATTAACTCCGTCTGCTCACATGATTGAGTGTCCCGGTGAGATCAAAGAAGGCAATATATATTTGTCTCCTTCAATCATGACGTTTCACATGCAGTTAACAGGTTGGGAGGATTGAGTCAATGGTGACCTTTCAGTTCTGAAATTCTACAGGAAATCTGAAGTTTGACAACTTCAGATAATTCAAGATAGGTGGAGTATAATTCAAGATAGGTGGCCCACTCATTTATTGTGTAAAGACTGTGTATATTTATTTTAGTGTTTTTAAAATCATTGAGTGCAACGAGAAAGAATTGTTTAAAACCATTGTTTTGCCGGCATCTCCAAATCATTGTTTTGCCAGATTGCTGCATGTTTTGAAAAGCAAGTAATGCAACACTCATGGTAAGCATTCTTTAAACAGTAATTGAAATAGGAGTTGCAGATGAACTGGAGCTGAGGAGATTTATTCAGATGGAGCTTTGTTTGGCAACAAAAAATTGATTAATCTATGGATTAGTGACCAGTTAATGATAAAGGTCTTTTGCTTTCCAACGATTGTGTGAATGGATTATCAGGTAATTGATTAGCTTGAGGCTGGGACAAGATACAATGAAGTGATCAGATCAAACCGGCACCTCCAAATCATCATCAGATCTCACCAGCTAGGGAGCTGTCTCTGGTCTCTGTGGGAAAAAAACCACTTTAAAGAAAGCCAGTTTATCTCTCCTTTAGGGGTGTGTGTGTGTGTGTGTATGAGAGAGAGAGAGAGAAAGGGTTAGTTTATGAGGATTAGTAGTATGAGGATTAGTTTTTATATTTGTAGCATTATATCCAAAAGGTTTATCTACTTATTTTAAATCTTTATTTTTGCGATAATTCCAGAAATAATTGGGCTTGACTTCCAATGTGTTACCCCAGTCAGATGTGACAATTGCAATCAGTGAGGATTGCCCTGCTTTGTCTTTGTTGATAAACCGGTTGCCTTTTTGATCCTATCAATCTTGACCCTATGTTTCCTGAAATCTCCAGATATCCAGAACATCACAATGGTTACAACATGCTAGTGGAACTTTACTACATGAGCAATTATTTTCAATGACATCGCTCAGGCTTGCCTTGTCCAAGAAATGGGCCCTACAACAAATTCAAGGGAATCTTTCAATCAACTAAATGAAGATTTAGCAATAGGCTGCTTTTTATCATTCACTGCTGTGAAGCAGATGGCCAACTTAGCATTTTTAATGAAAGTGCCATTCTTATGCATCTCATTATTTGGGCCCTTTCCTCATGAGCTTTTGTTAAGTCAACTGCCTGCAATTTCTGTGCCATTTCATCTTACCAAGATGTCAATGGTTGCTCTGTTTCCGAAAGTCCAATGATAATTTATGTGCAGCTTGAGAGATTTGTCTCCTGTTAATCTGTGGAGAAAGCACATGTGATTTCATTTCAGGACATTTATTGGCATCTTACCAAATTACTGGTCATGATTTTGCACAGATACAATTGCAAATGTTACATATCATTATTTCTGCAAACTCATTTGATGGAGCCCATCAATATTCATCTCATTTTTCTCAAGTCCTATTCCCTGATCTCTCCTAGCACCCAAGTCCCTCTCTTTTCTCAGTCCCAACCCTCAGATTCATAGCCTGCTTGGCACACCCTCCTCATTCCTGAAGAAGGGCTTATGCCCGAAACGTCGATTCTCCTGTTCCTTTGATGCTGCCTGACCTGCTGCGCTTTTCCAGCAACACATTTTTAAGCTCTGATTTCCAGCAACTGCAGTCCTCACTTTTTCCCAAGTCCCTCTCTCTCAACTTGGCCTCAAACGTTCCTTGAAGAGAGTCTTCTGTGGATGCATCACAATTGCTTGCTATACTCAGCCTTTTGACTCCGAATTAGCAATTATTTCTAAAATTTAATCTTTTACCCTCTCATGTAATCCTCTCCATATTCAATGGTGAAATGTTTTTTGTCTTCTCACAAACCTCCTCCCAAGTCTATTCAAATCAGATTTGTTCAAGTACTTCTAAAATGTTTATCTTAAAATAAGTAATTGATACAAGTACATTCAGTTTTGCCTTAGATGATAAAAGTTCATTGCCTACTCACAGGCCTCCCCAAAACTTCACACCTGATCTGTGTGACAGCTAACAAGTCCAAAATCTCAAGTGTTATACTATCTTGTAAATGAGTTATATTTTAATTTTTATTATTCCTTTAATTTGTTTTGTCAATTTAACTGCCCTCCTTTACGATGATATTGCATTTTGGATTGTACTAGTTTATATTGTTATTAATTACTCTACTGACTTATTTAGATTAGATTAGATTAGATTACTTACAGTGTGGAAACAGAGGAAACCGGAGCACCCGGAGGAAACCCACGCAGACACAGGGAGAACGTGCAAACTCCACACAGTCAGTCGCCTGAGGCGGGAATTGAATCCGGGTCTCTGGCGCTGTGAGGCAGCAGTACTAACCACTGTGCCACCGTGCCGCCCACATTTGAATGGGAATATCTATAGATGGTATTTATATGGGCTGCAAACGTTCTTTAACAACACAAGATTATTACAATAAAATATGAAAAATCAAACAAAGCTTTAAATATGTAGAAGACAATTACAAAAGACCTGAACACAAATATCAAAGTTTCAACTTGGGTCTCAACACTTTCTGTAAGAGACTCAATCTCAGGGATATGAGCCTAGGTTCTCAACAGCCTGATAATCAATTCTGAAGTAAACATGGGAGTTGTGCAGATTTTAGAATACTCATTCATCTAAACAAGGTGTTTCTGAATCTATTGTTAAAAGCACTTAAGTTAATAAATAACACTTCCTAATATAATTTCAAATAATGTGATTGCATTGTTTAAGTAAAGTTCTTGAGTTTTGTTGTGATTTCTTTTTGCAATGGCCCAGTATTGAGACATCTTAAATTTTGAAATCAATTACACTATAACACCTCACTGAATTAGGAATAAAGAAATGTATGTTTTGTTTTTATTCAATCATGGGGTGTGGATATTGCTGGCTGGGCCAACTTTTGTTGCCCATCCCTAGTTGCTCTTAAGTAGACAGTGAGCTACGCTTGAACCACTGCAGGTAGGTAGGTAGATCCACAATGCCATTAGGGAAGAACTTCCAGGATTTTGATCCAGCAAATCTAAAGGAATGGCAATATATTTCCAAGTCAAGATGGTAAGCAGCTTGAAGGCGAACTAGAAGGTGGTGGTGTCCCGGTGTATCTGCTTCCCTTATCTTTCTATATGGAATTGGTCATGTGTTTAGAAAGTACTGTCAAAAAAGCCTTTGAGAATTTTTGCAGTGCTGTTGTAGATGGTACAACTGTTGCTACTGAGCATTAGTAGTGGAGCAAGCGAATCAAATAGGATAATTTGCCCTGGATAGTGTCAAGCTTCTTGAGTGTAGCTGGAGCTGCACTCACCCAGGCGAGTGGGGAGTATTCATCACATGTTTGACTTGTCTGTTTTAGATAGTGGACATACTGTAGGGTGTCAGGAGTGAGTGAGTGACTGCAGGACTCCTAGCCTCTGACCTGCTCTTGTAGCCACAGTCCAGTTCAGTTTCTGATCAATATTAATCCCCAGGATGTTGATAGTGTCAGATTCAAATGGTAAGAATATTCAATGTAAAAGGGCAATGGTTAGATTCTTTTTTATTGGAGACGGTCATTGCCTGGCACTTGTGTGGGGCGAATCATACTTGCCCACTTGTCAATCCAAACCTAGATGTTGTCTAGGTCTTGCTGCATTTGGATATGTTTCAGTATGTGAGAAGTAGTGAATGATTCTGAACATGTGCGATCATCAGTGAATGTATTCATTTCTGACCTTAAGATGGAGGAAAGGCCATTATTGCAGCAGTTGAAGAGGATTGGGCCAAGGACACTACCCCAAGAAATCCTGCAGAGATGTCCTGGAGCTGAAATGCCTGATCTCCCTCAACCACAACCATCTTCCTTTGTGCCAAATATGTCTCCAACCAGCAAAAGCTTTCCCCATGATTCCAGATTTTCTAGGGCTCTTTCTTGCCATACTTGGTCAAATGCAGCCTTGATTTCTAGAGCTGTCATTCTCACCTCAATTCTGAAATCAGTTCCTTTTCCCATGTTTGGACCAAGACTATAATCAGATCAGGAGCTGAGTGGCCCTGGCAGAACCCAAACTGAGGTAGCATGTCACTGCTAAACAAGTGCTCTTGATAGCACCATTGATGACACCTTCCATCACTTGAGAATAGATTGACAGGGCAGCAATTTCCCAGGTTGGATTTTCCCTGATCTTTGTGTCCAGGACAAAGCTGGGCCATTATTCACAATGCACTGGGGCTCGTCAGGACTGCAGGTTTGTACCTGGACTGGGCTCGAATTGAGAATATGCAGCCGTTGGGAAGGGCAGAAGTGTATTCTAGGCTCACTTGGAGTGGTGGCATATAGCAAGACTATGCTAAAATTGACTTTTGCATGAGGGCATGGCTGTGGTAAGGTTCTGTAATTAGACAACTGCAGAAGGCTCTCTGTATAACAAGATTGGGAACCCAGTCTGAGACAGTTTAGACAACACCTTGGGACGCTTCTTTCAGTTTAAGAGGATCCCATGCTGTTTTTTTAAGTACTAGACTGACCAGTCCAAGTCTCCACAGATTTCAAAATCTGGCAGTGTTGAGCACAGTGAGAGAGCAATGGAATCTATATCATTGCAAGATGTGACAGGCTGAGTGTTTGGGAGAGGGGCTGGGGAAGTGATGAATAGCAAAGCCTGAGCCTCATGCGGAAGTCATTTTTTCCTCTGGAAGGCTTGGAAGCAGTGGTTGTAGAGGACATAAATGAAGATAGTTTGAAACTGGAAAATCCCAAAGTTTGTGAAGTAAATTTTACATTATGTATTATTTATTGATTTGTCAATTCAAAGAGAGTGACACGTTTAAACTGGAGGGTGAAGTGTGGAAGCTGTGCACACCTACTCTTGTGCATGCCTTGACTCCAGCCCTATCCTAGTACCCATGTCCAGTTCAGCTGAACCCCTGGTACCCATTTCCAGCTTCAGCCCAGTCCCAGTACTTACACTCCAACCTAAGATTGTTAAACATCTCTAGCTCTTCTCTGGGTTTCAGGCATCCTTTTTCTTGCAATTCAGTTTCAGTTCCTTGGCCTCCTAAGTGATACTGACATTTTACAGTTAGAGTCATAGAGATGTGCAGAGTCAAAAAAGGTGATGCTGGAAAAGCACAGGAATTCCTGATGAGGGGCTTATGCTTGAAACGTCGAATCTACTGTTCCTTGGATACTGCCTGACCTGCTGTGCCTTTGCAGTGCCAGCCTTTTCAACTCTGACTTCTCAGCATCTGCAGTCCTCACTTTCTCCAGAGTGATGTACAGCACAGAAACAGACTCTTCGGTCCAACCCATACATGTCAAACAGATATTCTAAACTAATCTAGTCACATTTGCCAGTACTTGGCCCATATCCCTCTCAACCCTTCCTATTCATATATCCATCCAGATGCCTTTTAAATGTTGCAATTGTACCATCCCCCACCACCTCCTCTAGCAGTTCATTCCATACACGCACCACCCTCTGTGTGAAAAGGTTGCCCCTTAGGTTCCTTTTATATTATTCCCCTCTCACCCTAAACCTATGCCCTCTAGTTCTGGACTCCCCCACCCCAGGGAAAAGACTTGTGTCTATTTATCCTATCCATGCCTCTCATGATTTTATAAACCTCTATAATGTCACCCCCTAGCCTTCGACGCTCCACGGAAAAAGCCCCAGCCTATTCAGCTACCCTGTGTAGCTTAAATTCTCCAAGCCTGGCGACATTCTTGTAAATCTTTTCTGAACCCTTTCAAGTTTCACAACATTCTTCCGATAGGAAGAGACCAGAATTCCATGCAATATTCCAAAAGTGACCTAACCAACGTTCTGTACAGCCACAACATGACTCCCAACTGCTACACTCAATGCTCTGACCAATAAAGGAAAGCATACAAAACACCTTCTTCACTATCCTATCTACTTGCGGCCCCACTTTTGAGGAGCTGTGAACCTGCACTCCAAGGTCTCTTTGTTCAGCAACACACCCTAGGACTTTACTATTAAGTGTATAAGTCCTGCTAAGATTTGCCTTCCAAAATGCAGCACCTCGCATTTATCTAAATTAAACTCCATCTGCCACTTCTCAGCCCATTGGCCCATCTGATCAAGAATCTGTTGTTATTTAAGGTAACCTTCTTCACTGCTCACTACACCTCCATCTGCAAACTTATTGAGTATACCTCATAAGTTCATATCCAAATCATTTATATAAATGATGAAAAGTAGTGGTCCCAGAACCAATCCTTGTGGCACTCCACTGGTCACAGGCCTCCAGTCTGAAAAACAACCCTTCACCACCACCCTGTCTTCTACCTTCCAGCCAGTTCTGTATCCAAATGGCTAGTCTCCCATGGGGAACCTTGTCAAATGCCTTACTGAAGTCCATGTAGATCACGTCCACCGCTCTGCCCTCATCAATCCTCTTTGCTACTTTTTAAAAAAACTCAATCAAGTTCGTGAGACATGATTTCCGAAGCACAAAGCCATGTTGACTATCCCTAATCAGTCCTTGCCTTTCCAAATACGTGTAAATCCTGTCCCTCAGGATTCCCTCCAACAACTTGCCTACCACCGATGCCAGGCTCACTGTTCTTTGGTTCTCTAGCTTGTCTTTTCTTAAATAGTGGCACCACATTAGCCAACCTCCAGTCTTCTGGCACCTCATCTGTGACTATTGATGATACAATTATCAAGTGGCCCAGCAATCACTTCCCTAGCTCCCCACAGACCTCTAGGTTACACCTGATCAGGTCCTGGGGATTTATCCATCTTTATGTATTTCAAGACATCCAGCACTTCTTCGTTTGTAATATGGACATTTTTCAAGATGTCACCATCTACTTCCCCTCATTCTATATCTTCCATGTCCTTCTCCACAGTAAACACTGATGCAAAATATTCATTTAGTATCTCTCCCATCTCCTGCAGCTCCGCACAAAGGCTGCCTTGCTGATCTTCTGAGGGACCCTATTCACTCCTTAGTTATCTTTGGTCTTAACTTATTTGTAAAAACCCCTTGGATTCTCCTTAACCCTAGTTACCAAAGCTATCTCATGTCCCCTTTTTGCCCTCCTGATTTCTCTCTGAAGTATACTCCTCCTGCCTTTATACTCTTCTAAGGAAACAAGCTTATTGCCAAGGTAGTGCACGTCAAAATTATCCCATCTGATAACGGCTTCCCTGATCAAAACACCACTTACTGTATATCTCACAATATCCTGTATATTGTGGAATGGCCTAAGACTCCTTCTTTTATGCCTTTGTAAATTTCCCAGGCGTACGTCAGGTTGCACTGGAAGGGGAAGTGTCTCAAAAATTTGAGCAACAGGTGAAGATATACTGTTCTCACGTTGGTACTAGCAGTAAATATGAGTGGCATTCTCCATTACCAGGATGGTGCTATCAAACCAAAAAGGCACACTACTTATCACACAAATACGTAACGTGACATATGAGCTTCAGAACAGGTGTGATGGCAGGCATGTAGAGCTGTACTTCCTAACGACTAGTGGACCATGTCAAACAATGTGTTACTTTGACTATCTGCAGCAGGCAACATGCCAACCTTATTTGCAAAACTCAGAACATATTAGCTATGACTATCGTATTGAACAACATTTACTAAATAATCCTGACTTAACTAAGAATTACACCACGAATTAATTTAAAATTCTAAGTCAAGCTCACAGCATATTTGTGTGTGCCGAAGCTACATTTAATCACACACAGCACCCTCGTGTGGGCAAAAAGAATGGTTACGTGTTACATCTTTTTCAAAGGAAAGGAAAATGGAGACAGCCAATCCTTGCTGTTTATTCATGGAAATGCCCTAACCAACTAGAATTAAATAACATAAAACACTCATTCATATGTACTGACTTGATGTCAACAGCAAAGAAACATAATAATGTGCATAATGGTCATTTTACTCATTCTCAGTTTTAATTCACATTCTTAATTTTTCATAGAGCCTTCAATTGTCCTACAGGAGGTGGATTCAGTTGGACCACATCCTCTGAAGGTGCAAAATTACAGCACTCAAACAGAAGTGCATCAGTTCCGATGCTCACATTTCAATAGGATCAGTATAGCTTTTCATTGAGAGCCAATAATCAGAAATCAATAAGTATAGTTGGAGGTCACAAGACACTGTAATGAAGAGTCTGCATTGGAGACCATAGATTGCTCCACATTCTGCTTATTTGGACACAGATGCTAAACTTTGCATGTCAGTAATAAAGAGAACATTTCTAGAAAAAGCAGCAGAGAGCGTATAGGCAGGCACAGTGCAAACTTATTGAAAAATTCAAGTGGTCTACTTCAAGCTTGAGTGATATAATGTTGCAATTATGTCTGCATCCACAACTGAACAATGGTTGTATGGTATGAATGCCACTTTGGCTAGTTGTAGTCAGCAGTGCAGTCTCAGCACTTGCTGCTTACCTCAAAGAAAGCTGTCTATTTGAATTTAGTAATAACTATGCCACGCACTTCCTCTTTCCTAATGCTAGCTTTAAATGGCACCAAATCCTCAGATTATCAGCTGTCTAAATACAGTGAAGTTCTCAATCAGGGTAAGCAGTAGTTAGGGGTGGGCAATGTAAATATATGACTGGCTGCCACTGTGAATAGACTCGATATTCGGAAGCCTTTGGAGATGCTCCGTTATGCGCGTGCGCAGAGCTAGATCATGTGGTGCTTCGCTCCGTTCCAAAGCGGGGTCACGTGATGCACTGCTTCACACGCCAGAGGCGTGCAGCGGGGTTACGTGATGCACTGCTTCACGCGCCGGAAGCGTGCAGCAGGGTCACGTGATGAACTGTTTCACGTGCTGGAGGCATGCAGCGAGATCACGTGGTTCTCTGTTTCGCGGGCAAAACGGGGTCACGTGGTACTCCGTTGCAAAACAAGGTCACGTGGTTCTTCGTTTCGCGGGCAAAGCGGGGTCACGTGGTACTCCGTTTCGTGCGCAAAACAGGGTCACGTGGGGTCGAACATCCGGGAAACCAAGGAGGCGGAGAATGGAGTCAGATCAACAACCAATCAGAAGATAATCCCACCTTAGTGATTGCATGTTGCCTTTTATTATATTAAAAGACTGGGTCAGGGACAAGTGTGTGTATTTTTTCTGAATTGACACACTATATAGTTTGTCAGGGACAGAAAGGTCGAGACCCTAGCTCTATATGCTTTATCCACTTACTGCTACAGGTTTAAAGTCCCTTGGAGTTAGAGTCCCCATAAAAGCAACAAGGTATCTGACGGGTTTAAAGTCCCTTGGGGTTGGAGTCCCCATAAAAGCAACAAAGCTTAATATGTACAGGTTTAAAGTCCCTTGGGGTTAGAGTCCCCATAAAAGCAACAAGGTACGTACAGGTTTAAAGTCACTTGGGGTTGGAGTCCCCCTAAAAGCAACAAAGCTTAATACGTACAGGTTTAAAGTCCCTTGGGGTTAGAGTCCCCATAAAAGCAACAAGGTACGTACGGGTTTAAAGTCCCTTGGGGTTAGAATCCCCATAAAAGCAACAAAGCTTAATACGTACAGGTTTAAAGTCCCTTGGGGTTAGAGTCCCCATAAAAGCAACAAGGTACGTAAATGTGAGGAGGTTTAAAGTCCATTGAGCAGGATCTCATAAAAGCAACGCTCACAAATTGTGGTGTGTGATTGTGTGGTATGTTTTAAAATTATATTGGGGAATGTACAGAGGGTGGTAGACAAGCCAGTAGTGTTTTGAAGACAGGGACGGTGGTGTCTCAGCGAGAGAGAGAGTTGGCAGTGGAAACCTAACGGTGATAACAATGACACTGCTGATAAATCTCACTGAAAGGGTCAGTTGTTCGGGTGTACTCCATACAAACTGACTGGCCACCGGATTTGTCTCTGATTGGGTTAGTTGTTCAGTTATATTATATCAAACCAATTGACTGCTAGACGGGAGAATTAAAACAGAAATCTGTAAAATGAAAGGGGAATTTGATAAAAAGTGTGAGGAATACGGAGGATGTTCTTTTGACTTAATGTTGCCCGTAAAACAGCAGTGGGCCAAAGCTAGAATTCAGTTAGTTAGTGGGGTTGCGAAGGACAAACAAAAAACAATGATGGAGAAATATGATAAGATTTGGGAAGAATTACAACAACAGGGCAAAATCCCTAAAGATGTGGAGAAGGAGAAATTGTCACTGTTTTTAGGAAAAGCAGAAGAGCAAGCTAAATTAGAAGTTGAAGAGCACATGAGGGGAAAGAAAGGGTGACTATTAGTTCGAAGAAAGTGGACAAAAGAAGGTGAGGAGAAAGAAGAGAGGAGGATTTATCTGCATAATATGACGTTAGCCTGTATGGCAGTAGAAACATTACAAAAGAGGGTGGGTGGTACCCCTGAACCAAATCTGGTAAAGGAGATAGAAAAGCCACGACCATTCGTGTCATTATATCCTAAATTGCCTGGGGTACAATCACCGCCCCCATATCCTGTAACACAAATGCCACTCATGCATGTTCAAGACGGGGTGTTAGATGTGCAAGAAGTAGGAACAAGAGAGTACGAAGCAGTAAAAGAGAGTCTTGCAGAAGCAGTAGAAGAAAGCATCAGAACGGTATAAAAACTAACATTAGAAGCTGCACAGCGAGTTAAAGAAGCAGAGGAGGCAAGCAGGGTGATAAGGACGCACAGCAGAAGCAAAGAACAGCCGAAACAAGGGAGACATTAATTATTGGCAGAGCCAGATGCTCACTCGACACCATATACTATTGAGGGTGAGAGGAGGGGACGATTACATAGTTCAGGTCAGTTATTAGATGACGGGTTCTCAGACAGAAGGAGAGATTGGAGGGAACAACGAGATAGAGACAAATTGGATGGGGGGGGGAGTCTGATAATAGTACGGATATTGGCGATGAGGAATCCCTGACAGAGGATGACCCACACACCTACCCTGTCACTTTAAAAGGCTCGCTCACAATGCATGCGGAACATGGCCCTCCAATGCAGCTCCTACCTGAACCAAGTTACAACCTGCGTCCCAGAGACACATTACGACAACCTGTACAGCCTCAGCACCACCAAATGCCATTAATTTACAGAGGCTCTTATTTAGGGGATGTTTATCAGCCCTTCACATTTACTGACATGAACTGCATCCTGGATAAAATGCCCCCACCCATGGAGGGAGGTGGGCCCTGGATGACTAAATTTTGCCAATACACACTAGGGCACAAGTTAGCTATGGGCGATTGGAGAGCATTATTGGGCAAGCAGTTGAATATGTGGGAAATACAGCAGATTGAAGCATCTGCGGGGGACCACTTTACTGCCTGATTCAGAACCGTTTGTCCAACATGCCACCTGTGTGGGAAGGGCAATAAGGGATAGATTTCCGATTCCACTGGGAGCGATGCACTCACTCACCTTCACAATGAAGGAGGGTGAGGATATGCCTACCTTTTTGGCTAGGTGTAAGGGCACGTGGAGAGATACTGCGGGGAGTCATCCAGGGTCAGGTCAGCTACAGACCACGTTATTTAGGAATGCCATTATGGCAGGGATGCCTAAGAAAGTAAAAGAGGCAATGGAGAGTAATCCTAATATCCCAGGTTGTTCTACAGAACAGTGGGAGAAACACTTGACGCACCACATGAAGCGTTACAGGACGAAACAGGATGAAGATAAACAGAGCAACGAGTCAGCTCAAGTGCAGTTGCTAAAGTTACAGCTCGATGAGGCTAGAAGGAAGGCTAATGATACAAAGAAGGCCTCCGCCT
>NC_057725.1:51868553-51885760 GCF_004010195.1 Chiloscyllium plagiosum | reverse complement strand
ACAATATTCACACAAACCAGAGGCTGAAGCCGGCATTGCCGATACAATTGAAGGATTGTTAGCAACAGGGGTGCTGGAACCCTCCCAGTCAGCCTGGAACACTCCTATCTTACCTGTAGAGAAGCAGACTACAGGTAAATATCGGATGGCGCATGATCTTAGACGAATTAATAGCATCGTTTCTACTCCAACAATTCCAGTTCCAAACCCCTACACTGCGATTTCTGTGCTGACCTCTGACTATAAGTGGTTCTCATGCAATGATCTGGCCAACGCGTTTTTCTGTTTGCCCTTAGCTGATCATTTGAGGGACATTTTTTCGTTTACTTATAAAGGCCAACAACTACGCTATACAAGGGTACCTCAAGGGTTTATTTTGTCGCCGAGGTTGTTTAATCAGATACTGAAACAGCAGCTTCAAGACATGTCACTCCCAAAGGGGGTGACATTGATCCAGTATGTGGATGACATTCTTTTGGCGGCACACGACCATGTTTCTTGTCTGGCAGCCACAAAGACGTTGCTGCTTCACCTGTATGAAGTTGGTTTCAAAGTCTCACAGGCTATTTACAATGCTGCAGACAAACGGTGTCTTTTCTGGGTAGAGTGGTTTCTGCTAACGGAACAGGTCTCTCTCCGTCCCATAGACCTTCCATTCTGCATCATGCCAAACCGATCACTGTAAAAGACATGCTCTCCTTTCTTGGGTTGGCAGGATATAGTAGACAATTCGTTCCATCATATGGGGAGCTCACTTTCCCTCTCAGAGCCACGGTTAATGAACAAGGCATGAGAAATTTGTCGGCCCATTTGCACTGGACCACGGAGGCAGACGAAAGTTTCATCTCTCTTAAACAGGCCCTGATACGGGCTGCTGATTTAGTGGTCCCGGACTACAAAGAGCCATTTTTCCTCAATATTTCTGAAAGATTACACACAGTAAATGGTGTTCTTTTTCAGAAAAAAGGGGGAGGCAGGCAGGTGCTAATGTATGTAAGTGTTACCCTCGACCCAATAGAGGACAAACATCCGCCATGTACAAGACATGCAGCAGGGGTAGCAAAAATTCTCCAAAAGGTAGCACATATAGTCATGGGCCATTCACTAACGGTACTGACGACACATAGTATAGTGGCCTATGTGAACTCAACTGCCTTTACAATGACGTCGCTGCGGCAGACTAGGTTAGAAAAAATCCTAAATGTACCACATATAACTTTTACACATGAAGGAATTAACATGGCTGATAATATGGGAGAAGGAGAGCCACACATGTGTGAGGAAAGGGTACTGAGAGATGTCAAAGTTAGGGCAGACTTACAGGCTTTTCCACTAGTAGACCCAGAAGAAGTGCTGTTCACAGATGGTTGCTGTTACAGACATCCAACTGAAGGACTTAAAGCAGCCTATGCAGTGGTGAGACGGACAAGTGAGGGATTTGAGGAACTGTTGACGGGAAAAGTGACAGGCAAGGAATCAGCCCAGTTGGCTGAACTACAGGCAATGATTGCTGCGTTGGAATAGTCAGAGGGAAAGCGAGTTAATATCTACACCGACTCTGCATATGTGGTAGGGGCTATACAGGTAGAACTCAGTCAATGGATTAGAGCAGGATTCTTAACAGCAGCGAAAATCCCAATTAAACATGAAAAAGATATGAAAAGATTAGCGGAGGCCCTAATGAAACCTGCAGAAGTGGCGGTGGTCAAGTGTAGAGGACATGATAAAGCAGATACAGTAGTAGCGAAGGGCAATCAGGAAGCCGACTCAGCAGCAAAGAAAGCAGCAGGGTATATAGCACAGTATATAATGATGCAAACAGAGAGAACAGTGTATGACCTGCTGCCTGCCTGCGATGCAAATGTGTTAATCAAAGAGCAGCAGAAAGCCTCTCCTCATGAACTGACAGTTTGGAGAAAGAGAGGGGCCACGGAGTCAGAAGGGATTTGGAGGTCACCGGACGGTAGAGCAGTCCTACCCCCAGGTTTGATGGCTTCCATGCTCCAGGAAGCTCATGGGCTGACACATTGTGGAAAAACACAGATGCAGAGGTATCTGACACATTGGTGGCATCCATTCTTGCCAGCAATGATTGAAAATTATATCAGGGAATGTAGAACGTGTACAGATTACAATGTGAGACCCACAGTGAAACCACGAGGGAAAATTCCCTCTACCAAGAATGCCAGGTCACGAAATAGTGATCGACTACACTGACATGATAGAGAGAGTAAATGGATACCGGTACCTTTTGGTAGCAGGGAATGCATACACTGGTTGGCCAGAAGCGATACCTGCTAAAAAGGAAGACGCAAAAACAGTGATCAAATTTTTGATAAACCAATACATTCCAATGCATGGGTTTCCAAAGAGAGTCAGGTCAGATAATGGCACTCATTTCAAGAATAAAGACCTGCAAGAAGTTGAAGCAGCTTTAGGACTGAAACATGCGTTTGGAACAGTGTACCATCCTCAGTCACAGGGAAAAGTGGGAAGAATGAATCAGTCCATAAAGGGGAAAATAGGAAAAGTATGTGCCCAAACAAAGTTAAGCTGGGTGAATGCCCTACCCTTAGCTTTATTGTCCATTAGAAGTTCAGTAAACTCCATCACGGGATTTACCCCGTATGAGCTAACAACAGGGCAGCAGTTCCCGGGACCAGGAGCCGGACTACAGATCTTAGAGGGAGGTGAAGCCTCCCTAAGGTACAAACCTTACTATGACCAACTAACAGCTTTGGTGTCAGCTTTCTCCAAACAGGTTGGATCGGAAAAGGGGGTCTTACAGAGCCAGCCGCCATCTACCACAGACTGGGTCTTGTTGAAAGTGATCAAACGGAAATGGTCGGAGCCGAGGTGGACAGGACCTTATAAGGTTGTGGAGAGGACATCTCATGCGGTCAGACTACAGGGGAAAGGAGAAAGCTGGTACCATTGCAGCCAGTGTGCAGCTACGGAACCGCCAATGAGAACTCTTGCGCAAATAAGAACAGAAAAAGACTAAAAGAGTTTTACACTTTTGCCTCTTCCAGGAAGAGGATTCTGAAAGAAGGCGACTAGGTTCTTAAGGTCTCTGATGAAGGGCTTTTCTGGAGAGCAGAAGTGAACACGGGATCAGAACACAAAAAGAATTTCTTTAAAATATATAGGCAGGTGGTGTAACAGATATAATGTTAATCTTTGTAAGAAGCCCACATTACCCTCACCTCTGGGGGTTGGGAGTTTTTGCTATTTTATTATGCATAAGTGTTATGTCACTATTAATAGGGATATTAACCACGAGGAACAAACTCACAGACGAGGCAGATAGTCCCAGGCGCAAAAGAGCAATGGGGCAAGGGGTGGACAAATGTTTAAGGGAGGCGGGGAGCCAGGTACACATCAGACATGATAAAAGCCATGATATAACATACCAGTTTGACTTATGCGAAGTAATTCACTGTGGCCACAATCCAGGATCATTCCTCAGAGATGAAAAATCCACTTTTGTTAACCCTGACAGGATTCACCATTAGCCCTGGTCCCGAAGGAGTACGGAAGCAGTGCGAAATCCATGATAACAGCTTTTACTTTGTAATAGGTGTAGATCAATCCGGAAAGGATGCCATGGGACTAGTGAAGGTAACCTTGGTAGATCCTCCTCTCCACCGGCCAAAAACCGGAAACACCACGACTATGGGGTTAGAACAAAGTTCAGGAGTTGTGGTGATAGATTCCAATAACATTACGAGAGATGACATTATTAGATTAGCTACCGGATATAATGATAAGAACACGTGGCTGGACTGGATGACAGCTACTGCAACCTCAATGAATATGAGTAATTGCGTAGCGTGTTCCTCGGCTAGGCCAACCCTATTTACTACCCTAGCCCCATTGTTCCCTAATGTAGACCCAGCAGGATTTCACTGCATGATGGCCCTCACCATGCAGGCGGACCCTCCGAATTGTACTACCTTAAGTGTTATTTTCCCGCCTGTAAAGAATTCCACGTTACCTCCAGTGTTTACTCCAAGGGTCAACCATTACACTTGTTTCACTCGGAGATCTAATATAATCTTGGGAGACATCCCCGCTGACTGGTGTCAGGCCACGATTGATGTAACTGGCTGGCAGAATGGTTTGGGCCAGAGCTGATCTTTTTTGGTACTGTGGAGATAGAACATTACATGTTACTCTACCTCCAGATTGGTCTGGCACTTGTGCAATGGTCCGGCTAGGGGTACCCTTATTCCTCTTAGGAGAACGACAAATGGGAATAATTCCGCATATACGAACACGTAGGGATTTGTTTGATGTCAATTCTGGATCAACCACTTACATAGATGCAATAGGTGTTCCCCGTGGCGTACCTGATGAATATAAATTGGTGGACCAGATAGCAGCAGGATTTGAGAATCTTCCACTTATCAGTGCTCTATTCCCAGTCACGCCGAATAAAAACATTGACAGAATTAATTATGTACATTACAATGTACTCAGGCTAGCCAATAGAACTAGAGATGCGGTGGCGGGACTCTCTGAACAATTGGCAGTGACATCATTGATGACAGTACAAAATAGAATGGCCTTAGATATGTTGCTAGCAGAACAGGGGGGAGTGTGCTCTATGTTTGGAGATCAATGTTATACGTTCATCCCAAACAATACGGCACCTGATGGTTCGGTAACCAGAGCCTTGGAGGGACTAAGAATCTTGTCTGAAGAAATGCATGAACATTCGGGTATTCACAACCCTCTAGGAGAATTGTTCGACTCATGGTTTGGGAAATGGAAAGGATTAATTTTGTCTGTGTTTCTGTCCCTCGTTGGTATGATCATTGTTTTAGTGTTGTGTGGATGTTGTTGCATCCCCTGCATTAGATCTTTGTTGAACCGAGTAATCATTACAGCTATTGAAGGGAAGGCTCCTCCGCCCTTCCAGATGTCACAGACGGAGATGGAAACCATGACTCTGGCAAGGAAGGTCGAGAGATGGAAACCATGACTCTGGCAAGGAAGGTCGACTATGCATCAGAGACCGAAAGTGATGGATAAAATTGGTTTGTTGGTCTCATTTTCATGAGACCAAAAGGGGGACTTGTAAATATATGGCTGGCTGCCACTGTGAATAGACTCGATATTCGGAAGCCTTTGGAGATGCTCCGTTACGCGTGCGCAGAGCTAGATCACATGGTGCTTCGCTCCGTTCCAAAGCGGGGTCACGTGATGCACTGCTTCACACGCTGGAGGCGTGCAGCGGGGTCACGTGATGCACTGCTTCGCGCGCTGTAGGCGTGCAGCGGGGTCACGTGATGCACTGCTTCACGCGCCGGAGGTGTGCAGCGGGGTCACGTGATGCACTGTTTCACATGCCGGAGGCGTGCAGCGGGGTCACGTGATGCACTGCTTCACGTGCCGGAGGCGTGCAGCGGGGTCACGTGATGCACTGCTTCACGCGCCGGAGGCGTGCAGCGGGGTCACGTGATGCACTGTTTCACACGCCGGAGGCGTGCAGCGGGGTCACGTGATGAACTGTTTCACGCGCCGGAGGCATGCAGCGAGATCACTTGGTTCTCCGTTTCGCGCGCAAAACGGGGTCACGTGGTACTCCGTTGCAAAACAAGGTCACGTGGTTCTTCGTTTCGCGGGCAAAGCGGGGTCACGTGGTACTCCGTTTCGCGCGCAAAACAGGGTCACGTGGGGTCGAACATCCGGGAAACCAAGGAGGCGGAGAATGGAGTCAGATCAACAACCAATCAGAAGATAATCCGACCTTAGTGATTGCATGTTGCTTTTTATTATATAAAAAGACTGGGTCAGGGACAAGTGTGTGTATTTTTTCTGAACTGACACACTATATAGTTTGTCAGGGACAGAAAGGTCGAGACCCTAGCTCTATATGCTTTATCCACTTACTGCTAAAATAAACTTAAGTGTGAGACCGAATATCTTCTCCTATTGCTTCATTTAAAGTACACGCAGGACTTGGCTCACACATAGAAGAAAGTAAGTTGGTAGATTGAGCAAAAGTCCGACAGCAAGAATGCTGGTGCCTGTGACATACACATCCCACAAATGAATTAAAACAAAAACGTACTGACTCCAGAAGATGCTGTTAGTTCCAGAGGGCTGAAATCTGAGCGTTTAGAAATGATTTGTGAATCCTTTGCAACTTTTGTGATAAAAGATACCCTTTTTAAAGAAGTAATGTGGCGCATTACTCTGTCCAATCAATCCCTCAACATCTTTCGCACGAGACTCATCCTATTAATCTAAACTGATCTTGGATTATTTTGCTACCTGTTTTTTAAGGCAGAAATTACGTTAGCTTTCTTCCGGTCAATGGGAATCATCCCAGAGCAATGGATGATTAAAAATATAGGCCGAAGCTCCTAAATTTGTCCCTGGTAAGAAGCTGCTCTATTTTCAAGTTACGAATCCGAATTAAAATAATATGTTCATCTAATTTAATATTATTGAATTAATTAGTAACGAACGTAACCTCTTTTATGGCTTCTATGTGGTGATACTTACGGGCAGCAGATTTGCTTGGTCAATGGCCTTACTCAAAGAGGCATAAGTTCAAAGTAGTTCTGCATGTCCTTAGTTCTCGAGCAAATAAGTCTGACTGTGGCTAAATTTAAAAGTATTTTATGCAGACCAATAAATGGAACGATTGCATTCAACTGGAAATGTACTTGCAGTCCAATATTTATGTTAGGAGTGTCGTTGCTTCGATTCCAGTCCAAATCCCAAAACAGTACGAGAAGGTTAATGATCAACGCACAAAAGTTATCTGTACAAAATGGGCGAAGCTGTCTATGTTCTACACTAGTTGAAAAGGAACGTGCGCTCTTTCTCAAGGGAATGATGACGAACCGAGCCCCAGCCCCTCCGCGTGCAGCCCTTTCCTGTTAACGGCCGCATCAGGCCCGCGTCGCCATCACCGCGCGCGTGCCCACACACCGCCGATCCGCAGTTAGTGCAAGGGAAACCATCGAGGGAGAAGGTCAAATAGCGTCAAAAGTCAGGATAAAATACTGCGGAATAACAGGGTTAGCACTTAGGGGAGAGAAAAGTCACACGGTAGAGAGCAGGATTACACTGCGGGAGTGGATCAGACGCCTCGGGATCACGTTGAAGTGGGGAGTAGGGCGACACAGCGGAGGGTAGAGAGGTGTAGCAGCGTCAAACTCTGAGCGGGGGAAAGCAGAGCCTGGCACCTAGGGAAATAGCAACCTTTAATATTTGAGAGCCAAAGAATACAGTCAAGTGTTGAGAACAGCCTAGACTTGAGTTGAGAGAAGAGTGCACTTTTAAATCAGAGCAAAACCCACCATTTAAGGGAGAGTGCAGGCCAATTCTGAGAGGGGAGCTGGGTGGAGCCAGGCAATAAGGGGTTATTAAAGGCTTTTTGCTTAAAGGAAGTCAAACCTGGCATGTAGGGAGATTATCTGCTGACAACTAAGGGAGCAGACTACATGACTGAAGTAAAAGTGGAACCTCACAATGAGGAGAAAAATGAACATGACATTCAAGAGAGACAAAGTGCCAACATTTTGTCCAGCGTTAAAGGAAAAGTCAAATCCCGAATCAGGAAAGGAGCAAAACAAGCTATTAAATTGCGGAGGCTAAACAAGATAGCAAACTTAAAACAGCAGCCAATTTTAAGAATGGAAATAGAAGATTACTCGATGGTACATGAGCCATTTTTGTCAGTTTCAACAATTTAATTAATTTAGAAAAGACAGGGTGATTGGGATGACTGGTTGGTGCAGATGAGTTGGATGGAAGGGTATGTCTCTGTAGTGGAGTAGCATCGTTGGTAAAGGATGAATAAATGTAATCATAAAAATGATCTTGAGTTCAAAGCTGTAGAATCCATGTGGGTGAAGGTAAGAAATAAAAGGGAAAAAAGATACTGGTAGCAGTAATCTTATAGGCCCCCTAACACTAGCTATCTGGTGGAACAGAGACATAGAGCAATGCGGCATGGAAACTAACAAAAGACAACCAAAAAAAGAGTAAGAAAATAAACATGCAAGCAATATCAAGACAGATGTCCAGAGCATCTTTAAGTATATAAAAAGGAAGAGAAAAGCCAAATTGAAAATGGGCCAGTTAGATAATGAAGCTGGGGAAATAATAATGGGGAAGTAGGAAATGACAGAGGAGTTGAATGAATACTTTGCATCAGTCTTCACAGTAGAAGACATGAAGACTAAATATTCAAGGAGCAAAAAGAGCAGAGAAAATAAATATAATAGCTATCACTAGAGAAAAAAATGCTAGGGAAACCCAATGGGGCTGAAAACCAATAGGTCCCCTGGATTGAATGGGATGCAACCTAGGTTGTGTAAGGAAGTAGCTACAGAGATACTGATCTTCCAGGAATATTTCGATTCTGGAAAAATCTCAAGAGGACTGGAAAACTGCCAATGCAACATTATTATTTCAAAAGAGAAGACAAGAAAAGACAACCGTAGGCCAGTTAGCTTAATGTGTGTTATTGGGCAAATATAACAGCAGAGCATTTAGAAATACATAAAATGATTAAGTAGAGTCAGCATGGCATCATGAAGGAGAAATCATGCCTGTCATATCTACTAGAATTCTTTGAGGAGGTAATGAGTAGGATAGATAAAGGGAGAGCAGTGGATGTAATATATTTGGATTTTTAAAAGACATTTGATAGGGTACTACACCTTAAGCTTCTTAATAAGATAGGAGTCTATGGTGTTGAGGTGATATATTAGCATGGCTTGGCTAACTAATAGAAGACAGAAAATTGGGATAAGAGGGACATTTTCAGGATGGCAACCTGTAACTAGTGGTATGGCACAGGGATCAAATTATATGGTGACAATGATTTAAGTGTATATTAATGAATTAGATGAGGAAAGTAAATGTATTCTTGCTAAGTTTGTGGATGACACGAGAATAGGTGGGAAGGCAAATGGTGAAGATGACTCAAATAGTCTGCAGTGGGATATAGACATGTTAAGCAGATTTTTTGTTTGTATTTATTCATGGGATATAAGCATTTCTGGCTGGCTGGCCAATGTTTATTGCCCATCCCTAGTTTCCCTTGAGAAGGTGATGTTGAGCTGCCTTCTTGAACTGCTGCATTCTCCATTAACTCACAGTGCCATTAGGGAGGAACTTCCAGGATATTTATTCAGTAACAGTGAAGGAACAGCAATATATTTCCAAGTCAGGATGGTGAGTGGCTTGGAGGGCAACTTATAGGTAGTGGTGTTCCTATGTATTTGCTATCCTTTTGGTCATGAGTTTGGAAGGTGTGTCTGAGATTCTTTTGAGAATTTCTGCAGTGCATCTTGTACATAATCCACATTGCTGCTATTGAGCATCGATGGTGGAGGAGTGGATATTTGTGGATGTGGTGCCAGTCAAGAGGACAGCTTTCTACTGGCTGGTGTCGAGCTACTTGTGTTGTTAGAGTTGCACTCATCAGATACGTGGAGTGTATTCCATCACGCTCCTGACTTGTAGATGATGGACAGACTTTAGGGAGTCAGGAAGTGAGTTACTTGCTGCAGTATCACTCGCCTCTAACCTGCTGTTGTAGCCACTGTGTTTTTGTGATGGGTTCAGTTGAGTTTCATTCAATAGTAACCCCAAGGATGTTGGATAGTGAGGAATTCAGTGCTGGTCATACCATTGAATGATAAGATGCAGTGGTCAGATTGTCTCTTTTTTAGAGATGGTCATTTCCTGGCATTTGTGTGATGCAAATGTAACTTGCCCCTAGTCAGCCCAAGCCTGGATATTGTCCAGATTTTGTTGTATTTGAGCAAGGACTGCTTCAGTATCTAAGGAGTAATGAATTGTGCTGAACATTGCACAATAATTGTAAACTTCCCCACTGCTGACTTTAGAGAATAAATCATCGATGAAGCGGTTGAAGATGGTTGGAACTAGGTCACTATCCTGAGGAAATCCTGCAGAGATATCTTGGAGCTGACATGACTGACTCCCAATAACCACGACCATCTATGTGCTATTGTATGACTCCAATCAGCAGAGAGTTTGTTTCTCATACCCATTGATTCCAGTTTTGTTAGGGCTCCTTGATGCCATGCTGAGTCGAATGCAGCCTTAATGTCAAAGCTGTCACTCTCGGTTCACCCCTGGAATTCAGCCCTTTTGTCCATATTAGAACCAAGGCAGTAATTAGGTCAGGAGCAGAGTAGCTCTGGCAGAACACTTACTGGGCATCACTCAGCAGGTTATTGTTGAGCAGGTGCTGATTGATAGCACTGTTGATGCTACTTTACATCACTTATGATCGGGAGTAGACTGTGCGCTGGATTGGTAAAGTAACAAGTTTTTTTTAATATTCTTTATTTTTCTACAGTCTCTTTGGGAATTTAGAACAGTGGGGATGATGTTTAGGATAGTTAAATGTTCTTCCTGCAGAATGTGGGAGGTAAGGGTCACCACTGGTGTCCATGCTGACTTCATCTGTGGGAAGTGCACCAACTCCAGCTCCTCAAAACCTGCGTGAGGGAACTGAAGCTGGAGCTAGAGCTAGATAAACTTTGCATCATTTGGGAGGCGGAGGGAGTTATTGCGAGGAGTTACAGGGAGGTAGTCACACCTCAGGTACAAGAAAAAGGCAGATGATTACTGTCTGGGAATGGAAAGGGAACTGGCAAGCAGTGCAGGGATTCCCTGTGGCTGTTCCCCTCAATAATCAGTATACCGTTTTTGATACTATTACGGGGGACAACTTACCGTGGTAAGCCATGGGGTACAGGTCTCTGGCACAGAGTCAGTCCCTGTTGCTCAGAAGGGAAGAAGGGAGATGAGCAGATCATTAGTCATTGGGGACTCCATAGTTAGGGGGACAGATAGGAGGTTCTGTGGGAACGAGAGAGACTCATTGTTGGTGTGTTGTCTCCCAGGTGCCAGTGTTCATAATGTCTTGGACTGTGTTTTCGGGATCCTCAAGGGGGAGGGGAAGCAGCCCCAAGTCGTGGTCCACATAGGTAGAAAAAGAGGTGGGAATTTAAGGCAGAAATTCAGGGAGTTAAGGTGGTCTACACCTGAACCAGAGGGGTACCAATAAGCTGGGGAGGGAAATTAGCTCTTCAGGAGGGTTTAAACTAATTCAGCAGGGAGATGGGGACCTAAATTGTAGTTCCAGTGTCCAGAGTGGTGAGGTCAGAAATATGGTTTTAAGGTCGCAAGAGTTCACTGGCAATCAGGAAGGTGGTTTGGAATGTGTCTACTTCAAAGAGGGGCGGTACGGTGGCACAGTGGTTAGCACTGCTGCCTCACAGCGCCAGAGACCCGGGTTCAATTCCTGCCTCAGGCGACTGACTGTGTGGAGTTTGCACGTTCTCCCTGTGTCTGCGTGGGTTTCCTCCGGGTGCTCCGGTTTCCTCCCACAGTCCAAAGATGTGCAGGTCAGGTGAATTGGCCATGGTAAATTGCCTGTAGTGTTAGATTAGGGGTATGGGTGGGTTGTGCTTCGGCGGGTCGGTGTGGACTTGTTGGGCCGAAGGGCCTGTTTCCACTTTGTAATGTAATTAATTAAATTAATTAAACGCCAGGAACATCCAGAATAAGGTGGGTGAACTTACAGCATGGACTTCAATGTTGTGGTCATTTCGGAGACATTGATAGAGCAGGGACAGAAACGGTTGTTGTAGATTCCGGGATTTCGATGTTTTAGTAAGAACAGAGAAGATGGTAAAAGAGGGTAGAGTGTGTGGCACTGTTAGTTAAGGACAGTATAACAGTAGCAGAAAGGACATTTGAGGTACTGTGGGCTGAGATTAGAAACAGGAAAGGAGATTTCACCCTGTTGGGAGGTTTCTTTTGGTGTCCGAAAAGTTCCAGAGATGTAGAGGAAAGGATAGCAAAAATAATTCTGGATAGGAGTGAGAATAGCAGGATAGTTGTTATGGGGTCTTTAACTTTCCAGATATTGACTGGAAATACTATAGTTCGAGTACTTTAGTTGGGTCAGTTTTTGTCCAACGTGTGCAGGATGGTTTCATGGCACAGTATGTAGACAGGCCAACAAGGGGCGAGGTCACATTGGATTTGTTACTAGGTAATGAACCTGGCCAGGTGTTAGCTTTGACGGTATGTGAGCACTTTGTTGATAGTGACCATGTTTCGGTTATGTTTACTTTAGCGATGGAAAGAGACAGGTATATAATGCAGTGCAAGAGTTATTGCTGGGGGAAAGGTAATTATGATGTGGTTGGGCAAGATTTAGGATGCTTAGGATGGGGAAGGAAACTACAGGGGATGGGCACAATTGAAATGTGGAGCCTTATCTAAGGAACAGCTACTGCGTGTCTTTAATAAGTATGTACCTGTCAGGCAGGGAAGAAGTGGTCAAGCAAGGAAGCTGTGGTTTATTGAAGAAATTGAATCTCCTGTCAAGAGGAAGAAGAAGGCTTATGTTAGGAAGAAATGTGAAGGCTCATTTAGGGTGCCTGAGAGTTATAAGTTAGCCAGGAAAGACCTAAAGAGAGAGCTAAGAAGAGCCAGGAGGGGACATGAGAAGTTGTTGGCAGGTAGGATCAAGGAAAACTCTAAAGTTTTCTGTAGGTATATCAGGAATAAAAGAATGACTAGAGTAAGATTAGGGCCAATCAAGGATAGTAGTGCAAAGTTCTGTGTGGGGTTCGAGGAGTTAGGGGAAACACGAAATGAATATTTTTCGCCAGTATTCACATTGGAAAAAGACAATGTTGTTGGAGAGAATACTGAGATATAGGCTTCTAGACTAGATGGGAATGATGTTCACAAGGAGGAGGTGTTAGCAATTCTGGAAAATGTGAAAATAGATAAGTCTCCTGGGACAGATGGTATTTATCCTAGGATTCTCTGGGAAGCCAGGGAGGAAATTGCAGAACCTTTGGTTTTGATCTTTACATTGTCATTGTCTACAGGAATAGTGCCAGAAGACTGGAGGATAGTGAATGTGGTCTGCTTGTTCAAGAAGTGGTATAGAGACAACTCTGGTAATTATAGACCAGTGAGCCTTACTTCGGTTGTGGGTAACATGTTGGAAAATGTAAGAGATAGGATTTATTATCATCTAGAGAGGAACAAGTTGATTAAGGGTGGTCAACACAGTTTTGTGAAGGGTAGGTCGTGCCTCACAAACCTTATTGAGTTCTTTGAGATGGTGACCAAACAGGTGGATGAGGGTAAAGCAGTTGATGTGGTGTATATGGATTTCTGTAAGGCGTTTGATAAGCTTCCCCACAGTAGGCTATTGCACAAAATATGAAGCCATGGGATTGAGGGTGATTTAACAGTTTGGATCAGAAATTGGCTAGCTGAAAGAAAACAGGGTGGTGGCTGATGGGAAATGTTCATCCTGGAGTTCAGTTACTAGTGGCATACCACAAGGATCTGTTTTGGGGCAACTGCTGTTTGTCATTTTTATAAATGACCTAGATGACGATGTAGATGGATTTGCGGATGACGCTAAGATCAGTGGAGTTGTGGATAGTGATAAAGGATGTTGCAGGTTACAGAGGGACATAGATAACCTCAGAGCTGGGCTGAGAGGTGGCAAATGGAGTTTAATGTGGAAAAGTCTGTGGTGATTCACTTTGGAAGGACCCTAAGGAATACAGAGTACTGGGTTAATGGTAAGATTCTTGGTAGTGTAAATGAGCAGAGGGATCTTGGTGTCGAGGTGCGTGGATCCCTGAAAGTTGTCACTCAGGTTGATAGGGTTGTTAAGAAGGCATACAGTGTGTTAGCTTTTATTGGTAGAGGGATTGAGTTTCAGAGCCATGAGGTCATGCTGCAGTTGTACAAAACTCTGGTGCAGCTGCACTTGGAGTATTGTATACAGTGCTGTTCACCGCATGAGAGGAAGGATGTGGAAGCTTTGGAGAGGCTTCAGAGGAGATTTACTAGGATGTTGCCTGGTATGGAGGGAAAGTCTTATGAGGAAAGGCTGAGGAACCTGAGGCTGTTTTTGTTAGAGAGAAGGTTGAGACTTGACAGTTGAGACATACAAGATAATCAGAGGGCTAGATAGGGTGGACAGCGAGAGCCTTTTTCCTTGGGTGGTGATGGCTAGTATGAGGGGATATAGCTTTAGATTGAGGGGTGATAGATATAGGACAAATGTCAGTGGTAGTTTCTTTTCTCAGAGAATAGAAGGGGCGTGGAACGCACTGCCTGCAACAGTAGTTGACTCAACAACTTTAAGGACATTTAAATGGTCATTGGATAGACATATAGATGAAAATGGAATAGTGTAGGATAGATGGGTTTCAGATTGGTTCCACAGATCAGCGCAAAGTCGAGGATCGAAGGGCCTGTACTGCGCTATAATGTTCTGTGTTCTATTGATGGGGAAGTAATTGGCCAGGTTAAACTTATCCTGCTTTTATGTATAGGACATACTTGCGAAATTTTCCACATAGTCGGGTAGATGCCAGTGTTTTAATTGTCCTGGAAGAGCTTGGCTATGGGAGCGGCAAATTCTGGAACATGAGTCTTCAGTACTATTTTTGACATGTTTTTTGGGCCCATTGTCTTTGATCAACTGGTGTTTTCAATCATTTCTTGATGTCACATGGAGTGAATCAGATTTCCTGAAAACTGGTATCTGTAATGCTGGAGATCACTGGAGGAGACTGAGATGGATCATCCACTTTGTGTTTCTGGCTGAAGCTTGCTCCGAATGCTTCAGCCTTATGTTTTGCACTGATATACTGGGCCCCTCCATCATAAGTGTATTTGTGGAGTCTCCTACTCCAATGAATTCTTTAATTATTCACATGATTCATGACTGCATGTGGCAGGACTTTAGAGCTTTGATCTGATCAGTTGTTTGTAGGCTGCTTAGCTGTTCGTATCACTTGCTGCTTCTGCTGTTTGCTACGCAAGTAGTCCTGTTTGGTATCTTCACCAGGTTCATAGTGTCATAGAGATATACAACATGGAAACAAACACTTTAGTCCAACTCGTCCATGCTGACCAGTGATCCTAACTTAATTTAGTTCCATTTGCCAGCACTTGCACATATCCCTCTAAACTCTTCCTATTTATATATCTATCCAGATGCCTTTTAAATGTTGTAATTGTACTAGCCTCCACCACTTCCTCTGGCAATTCATTCTATACATGCACCACCCTTTGCGTGAAAAAGTTGTCCCTTAGTTCCCTTTTAAATCTTTCCCCCTCAACCTAAATCTATACCCTCTAGTTCTCGACTCTCCCACCCTTGTCTAGTTGTCCTGTCCATGCCCCTCATAATTTTATAAACCTCTATAAGGTCAGTCCTCAGCTCCGACGCTCCAAGGAAAACAGCCCCAGCCTATTCAGCCTTTCCCTGTAGCTCAAACTCTCCAACTGTGGCAACATCCTTCTAAATCTTTTCTGAACCTTTCAAGTTTCACAACATCCTTCCAGTAGGAAGGAGACCAGAAATGCACGCAATATTCCAAAAATGACCTATGCCTGCTGCTGCTCCTGGCGTCTCCTCCAGCGCTGTCTATTGGACTAGGGTTGATCCCTTGCTTAACAGTAATGATTGAGTCAAGAGTCAAGTGTGGCTTTATTTGTCATTTCTATCATATACAACTGATACAGTGAAAAAAACGAGACAGCGTTCCTCCAGGAGCAAGGTGCTACTTGGACAGCACAAACTACACGGTTATACGCAGGGCAGTATAAAATGCATAAGAAGTGCAAAATATAAAAGACAGCACAGTAATACCTTTCACATCAAGACAACAGGCACAGTGGTGTACAAATTCAGATGGAATAGAGTCTGATTATACAGTGTTAAGGAGCCTGATGGCCTGGGGGAAGAAACAGTCGCACAATCTGGCTGTGAGAGATTGAATACTCTGGTATCTCTGCCAGATGGCAGGAGGGAGAAGAGCCTTTCGGATGCAGCATGTGGTGTAAATGTCTGTTATGGAGGGAAGAGAGACCCCGATGATCCTCTCAGATGTCCTCACTATCCGATGTAGGGTCTTACGATCTGAGATGTTGCTACTCCCGAACCATGCAATGATGCAGCAGCTCAGGGTGCTCTCAATGAACTCTGTAGAATGTGAGGATGGAGTGGGGGCTGTTGGGAAATGGGCTTTCCTCAACCTATGCAGAAAGTAGAGAAGCTGCTGGGCTCTCTTAGCTATGGAGCTGGTATTGAGGCACCAGGCTCCATGCCCTCCTGAAGTCAACAACCATCTCTTTCGTTTTGTCCACATTCAGAGACAGGTTGTTGGCTGTGCACTGGTCCGTTAGCTGCTGTACCTCCTCTCTGTATGCTGACTCGTTGTTCCTGCTAATGAGACCCATTACAGTCATGTCATCAGCGAACTTAATAATATGATTCGAGCTGTGCATCGCTGCACAGTCATGTTTCAGCAGGGTGAACAACAGTGGGTTGAGCACACAGCCCTTGAGGTCCCCGTGTTCAGTGTGATGGTATTGGAGATGCTGTTCCCAATCTGGACCAACTGAGGTCTCCCAGTCAGGAAGTCCAGGATCCATTTATAAAGAGTATGAGGTTGCAGATTATGCTGGAGTATAATTCTTCTGCTCATAATAGCCCAGTGTCTCATGGATGCCCAGTCTTGAGTTGTTAGATTTGTTTGAATTCACTGGACAGTTTTCTATATTGTTGGGTAGATGCCAGTATTATAGCTGTACCAGAATAGTTTGTTTAGGTGTGCACAAAAAGAAGTTGCTGGAAAACTCAGCAGGTCTGGCAGTTGTGAAGAGAAATCAAAGTTAATGTTTCAGGACAGGGACAGTGAAGAAGGTTACCTCAGATTACAACAGGATCTTGACCAGATGGGCCAATGGGCAGAGAAGTGGCTGATGGAGTTTAATTTAGATAAATGCGAGTTGCTGTATTTTGGGAAAGCAAATCTTAGCAGGACTTATACACTTAATGGTAAGGTCCTAGAGAGTGTTGCTGAACAAAGAGAGCTTGGAGTGCAGGTTCATAGCTCCTTGAAAGTGGAGTCGCAGGTAGATAGGATAGTGAAGAAGGCGGTTGGTCTGCTTTCTTTTATTGGTCGGAGTATTGAGTACAGGAGTTGGGGGGGTCATGTTGCAGCTGTACAGGACATTGGTTAGGCCACTTTTGGAATATTGCATGCAATTCTGGTCTCCTTCCTATCGGAAAGATATTGTGAAACTTGAAAGGGTTCAGAAAAGATTTACAAGGATGTTGCCTGGGTTGGAGGATTTGA
>NC_057725.1:51861178-51868538 GCF_004010195.1 Chiloscyllium plagiosum | reverse complement strand
GTTTAGGGTGAGAGGGGAAAGATATAAAAGGGACCTAAGGGGCAACCTTTTCACACAGAGGGTGGTATGTGTATGGAATGAGCTGCTAGAGGAAGTGGTGGAGGCTGGTACAATTTCAACAATTAAGAAGCATTTGGATGGGTATATGAATAGGAAGGGTTTGGAGGGATATGGGCCAGGTGCTGGCAGGTGGGACTAGTTTGGGTTGGGATATCTGGTCGGCATGGACGGGTTGGACCGAAGGGTCTGTTTCCATGCTGTACATCTCTATGACTCTATGACAGGTGACCCTTCCTGTGATTTCTCTTCACAGATGCTGCCATACCTGCTGAGATTTTCCTGCAACCTCTATTTTTGTTTCTGATTTACAGCAACCACAGTTCTTTCAGTTTTTGTGTCGAGGTGCAGCAACTTCCGGGTCCATTGCCTTTGCCCAAGCTGTTTCTCTGTCATGTGGATTTAATTGGGTTGGTTGGACACTGGAACCTGATGCTGATGATGCATTATCCACATGGCACTTCTGACTGAAGATTCTTACAAATGTTTCAGCTATAACTTTTGTATTGGTCATTGTGGATGGGGATATTTGTGGAGCCTCTTCTTTCTTTGAGTTGTTCAATAGTCCTTTACAGTTCACAATTGGATGTGGCAAGGTTGCAAAGTTTGTATCTGTTCTGCTGTGGAATCCTTCAGCAGACTTGCAGCATATACTGTTTGGCATAAACTAGAAGAAATAACAAGCACAACAAAATGAAGATGAAATGGCAGAAAACCAAATTTCACTTTATTAAAACTGCCAAGCAGTTGCACAAGTTGATGAGAGGCAGCCAGGATACAAACCTTCAGTGCCCTCAGCAAGAGTGAGCTCATGTGGCAAATTGGACCTGCATAAAGCAATGGTCACCTAGATCAGATATACTGTCGCAGTGGCATATGCATATTGGCACAGAGAAACTGTCCCTTCGATGCAAGTGGCCGCACAGGAAGACGTGAACTCTGTCTGCATAGATCACAGCACACCATCAACGGAAATAGAACAATAAAAATTATGATGAGTGACATGGAAACAACATTTCCTGCAAAAAAGTATGAACAATGAATGACGACAAATGTACATACATACCACTAAGAGATTGGCATAATTTGAAAGACTGTATGTGGAACACACATGGACTGGGAGAATAACAAATTGTTAATGCAGCTAGCCATAGTTGTGTGCATAGTGGATAACATGGGTAGCTCACATTATAAACGATAATGCATGCATATTTTTGAAATGTTTTCCATGAAAAGGAGACTACTTGGCTTTGAGATGGACTGCTGCACTTATGTGCCTTTAGGCTTGCAGTAGTCATATGAATTATACTGTGAGGCACTCACTGCAGGCATCTATCTTATAGCCAATTTAATAAAGAGTACAAAATAGATTGTGGTCCTGTGAATTCAACTGCTGCTAAGGACTTCATGTGAACTGGGTTGGGACAAAAGCCCTAGCAAAATATAACTACACCTCAGAAATAAGATTTTAAAATGAGAGCATTGTAGGAGTAAACAGCATCAATGCTGGGAACCTAACAATAGAAGAATCAGGCAAAAAAAATTAATGGACAAACTAAAGCAAGGAATAAGGATAGTGCAAAGACAATTTAAATTTTATATTCAATAGAGAGAGGAATGACAAGTAAAGCTATTAATTTTGTGGTTGTGGTGCCATAGTCTTACCAGACCATAGGGGCTGCTCTCAGGTGGTGATTTAACCCGAGGGTATAAATGAGAAATAAAAGGTAAAAACAATTTAAACTAATGCAGAGCAAAATAAAATGCACGAATTAGAGGCGACATTTGTAGAAGGATCTACATGTTATTGAGGTGACTGAAATATGACAGCAAGGCAGGATTGGCAAGTAAGTTGTTGCAATATTGTGTAATATTGTTGTAAGTGGGCTTGGTAGTGTGGCTGAGTGGTCTAAGGCGCTCGACTCAAATTCCAGTCTCAGTTGAGGCGTGGGTTCGTATCCCACCACTGCCTGTGATCACGTCATTCTGGCGGACGGTGGCACAGTGGTTAGCACTGCTGCCTCACAGCGCCAGAGACCCGGGTTCAATTCCCGTTTCAGGCGACTCTGTGTGGAGTTTGCACATTCTCCCCATGTCTGCATGGGTTTCCTCCAGGTGCTCCGGTTTCCTCCCACAATCCAAAAAATAATGTGCAGGTTAGCTGAATTGGCCATGCTAAATTGCCCGTAGTGTTAGGTGAAGGGGTAAATGTAGGGGAATGGGTCTGGGTGGGTTGCGCTTCGGCAGATCGGTGTGGACTTGTTGGGCCGAAGAGCCTGTTTCCATACTGTAAGTAATCTAATCTAATATGCGGCATATTTTAGAAGTAAAATAAAGGAAAGGTGGATGGTGGAGTAGCTGTAGTAATTGAAGATAACATCCCAGATCTTCTGTCTGGAAGACAATTGTTATAGCAGTGGAAAGAGAAGCTATTTGTCAGGACCATGCAAAAACCCTAATGCAGCTGTCTGTTCAAGAGTTGCCGAGTTAGTTGAATTTACCCAGTTTTGGGAATCGTCTAGAAAAGTCATCGACTTTTAGAGTCTGAAATTTTGGATGGTTCTGTCATATTTAATAATTACTCAGAAAATGTTAGAGGAATGAAAAATTATTCAACTCCTTAATTGAGAATTAAACTAATTCGCAACTCTCAACTCACTACTGAATCTCTAACTACCCATTTTGACCCCTACTGGACATTCACCCCCACTGTGACCCTTATTCACCAGTGCCCCCTCACCTTCAGACTCCCCAGACATATGACATCTCTTTCTTTCCTCCTCCAGTTCTGACAACAATCCCTGATACTGCCACTGACTCAGCCCACAAACCCCCTCCGGTTCAACAGCATTTGCCAGCACCACCCATGCATCAGATTTGACCTGACCATCCTTCCTGCCTGCCATTTACTAACCTACTATCTACCACTACCAGTCTGCCACACTACCTCCTTACATACCTCATTGATTTTACATATCTACCCAACCTATTCTCTAGAAATGATTACTTAACTTTGAGTTCAGACGAATGAGAGGGGATCTCATAGAAACTTATAAAATTCTAACAGGACTAGACAGGGTAGATGCATGAAGGATTAGATTAGTTTTTTTAGATTAGATTACTTACAGTGTGGAAACAGGCCCTTCGGCCAAACAAGTCTACACCGACCCTCTGAAGAGCAACCCATCTTTGGACTGTGGGAGGAAACTGGAGCACCCGGAGGAAACCCACGCAGACATGGGGAGAATGTGCAAACTCTACACAGACAGTTGCCCGAAGCGGGAATTAAACCCAGGTCTCTGGCGCCATGAGGCAGTGCGTCCGTAGAGGGGTCACAGCCTGAGGTTTTGAGGTGGATCATTTAGGATGGAGATGTGATATTTCTTAACCCAAAGTGTGGTGAGGGTGTGGAATTCATTACTGCAGGAAATAGTTGATGCCAAAACATTGAATGTATTCAAGAGGCAGCTAGATGTAGTACTTGGGGCAAATGGAATCAGAAGTTATGGGGAAAAAACAGGAGAAAACTGTTGAGTTGGCTGATCAGCCATGATTGTAATGAATGGTGGAGCAGGCTCAAAGGGCCAAATGGCCTCTTCCCCCCATCTTTTGTGTTTCTATGAATATTAAATAAGGAAAATAAATTATACTTAGAATTATTAAGAACAATGACATTACATTTTTTAAACAATATAAAAGTGATCACACCTACAATTAATAGAAACAGCGCAAAATCTTTAAAAGGAATTTTACTGTACTTACCTTTCTATTTTAATCTCTGTACATCATGTTGTTGCCCTTAAAGGGCATTTCTAGGTACTCTGGCATCATGGGGAGGGGGGTTGGTGGTGGCCTTCCCTTCCTTATGTATTGTCAAGGCCTAGGCAAAAGGCTATAATGGAGGTATCAGGGAACAACCAAGTTTGAAAGTCTCGGGAAGGGTCACTGGACTCAAAAAGCTAACTCGGCTTTCACTCTATGGTTGCTGAGTTTCTCCAGCAATTTCCTGTCTCTCCAGATCTTCAACATCTGCAGTTCTTTGTTTTATTTTACAACACTGGTTCTGGTCATTGTTACAAACCAAAGCAGACAGAAGTCAGAAAGCATCTCATACTGATAACAACATTCTAATATTCAAGTCTAAGAACAAGAATGATGTAAGTAGGACAAAGATTAAGATAATTGATTGGAATACAGCAACCTCTGAGGAAATGAGGGTGGAATTAATAAAAATAAACAGAGTAAAATCAAGAAAAATAAGGGGCTGGATAATGCACTAGGGGCGAACTTTCCATACCAAATCTAAGTTACAAGGATGAGCCCAAAGTGGCAATAGGATATGATCCTTACTTGTGCATTAATTATTAGTTTTAGGACTTTAATTGGACCATAAGTGGGCAGTCCACTCAGAAACTCCCCTGCCACTCATAAAATCAAAAAAATTATGTGGATAGTCCAGGAGCAGACACATCATCACAATTTATGATCCACCTGCCTGTTTTCACGGCCACAGATGATCTGTAAAATTCAGTCCATTAAGATGGAAATCTTTAAAAAGATAATCAGTAGAGTTTGAGGGAAATGTATTTTTCTAAAACTAGAACATAGAAAGCCAGCTATGGGGAACCAGAAATGAATAAAGAGTTGTAGCTAAATTAATTCTAAATAAAGGATATACACAATATACTGAGATTCTAAAGAAGAATGGAACAAAATGGAATGCAAAGAACTTGGGAAAGAAGTTTTCAAAAACACATGAAAAACAATGAAAATTTACAGCATTGGTTATCAAGGAATAAAAAAAATCTTTTAGATGCACATAAACAATAGAGGGAAAGTTGAAGTAGGGTTAGCGCACTAGGAGTATGCAGGACAAACCAATAGGTAATGACAGAAAAATGACAGAAGCATTAAATATCTACATTGCTTCAGTTTTAACTGGAGAAGGTAAAATTGTTAATTCACTAAAGCTGAGAAAGAATATTAATACATTTGTGATACAAAGGAAGAAGTGATTGACAACTAGATGAAATACTGGTTGGAGTAATATTTAGGCTTACACTCTTAAGATAGCTATGGAAGTAATAGGAGAAGTGGAGCTTGTTCTCAGGTTGATCTCTTTGTTCTCAACATCCCATAGTGTTCTAGTGAAGTTCAGTATATGTTCAAAGAATAGCACAGTCCCTATCAGTTAAGCACTTTACAGGCAGCCGAACTTAACATTGAGTTCCAACAGTTTCACATTGTCCTCTCTACTCAGTTTTGTTCCTCTTTTTAGGTTCAGTATTTTCTTCGACATTTCCCTTATTTTTGATTGTATGTTATTTTTAATTTTTACTTAGGTTACTAATTATTCTTTCTAGACACGTTTTCTTTCTGTGTTTGTGCCATCATCAATCTGTTTGGCTTTGATCTATCAACAGATTTTTTTTCTCTTTTGATCTCTCCTGTCTTTCCTTTTATCACAGACCTTCACTCTTATTCTTCCCTCCATTTTATTTGCTTAAAACACACTACAGTTCTAACATTTTCCAATTCTGATGGAAGACCATTGCCCAGAAGTGTTAATTCTATTTTTCTGTCGACAGATGTTATTTCATTTGCTAAGTATTCCCAGCATTTTTATTTTTACTTAAGGTTTCCTGCATTTGAAGTATTTTGCTTTTTTATCTGATTTCTTTGTTACAAGTATGTGAGCATAATGCCATCGAACCATTTGTTTATTTACAGAATGATGAACTAATTTACGCAGTAGCCAACTCTGAAAGTGAAATTCTGGTGCCTGAAAATGAAGAATTACTGGTAATCTGAACAAATGCGAAAGTATAGTAATCAATACTTTAACCACACACTGTTGAATAGAGGGTGTATGCTCATTTGCTCGAGCTCCTTTATTAAATACTTCAAATTATGTTAAAATGTAGGTTAGGAGAAGAAAATAGGTTCTCTCTATACTGCTAATCAAACAACTCCCTTGGAGGATACAGCTATTGATTGAACAGGTACCAGTCAAAAGGAAGCTGCTGAATATAATATAAAGCTTTATTTAATTAAATCATGCACAGCATGGATTAGAATCTGGGTCTTCAAGCCTTTCTGTATGCATTTCCCAAATTATCTTATTATTCTTCAGCTTTTATAGTCATAGACTCATACAGCACGGAAACAGACCCAGTCCATGGAACCAGTCCATGCCACACATAATCACTAAACTAGTCCCACCTGCCTGCTCCGGGCCAATATCCCTCTAAACCTTTCCTATTCATGAACTTATCCAAATGTGTTTTAAATGTTGTAATTGTACCCAAATCCACCACTTTCTCAGGAAGTTCATTCCACACGTAAACCACATTTTGTAAAAAGAAAATTTGTTCCTCACGTCTTTTTAGAATCTTTTACCTCTCACATTAAAAATGTGCCCCCTAGTTCTGAAATCCCTCAATCGAGGGGAAAGACACCTACCATTAATTCTATCTATAGCCCTCATTATTTTATAAACTTATATAAGGTCACCTCTCAACCCCTTACACTCCAGTGATAAAGATTATATTAGATTCCCTACAATATGGAAACAGCCGTTTGGCACTACATAGAGTCATAGAGATGTACAGCATGGAAACAGACCCTTCGGTCCAACCTGTCCATGCCGACCAGATATCCCAACCCAATCTAGTCCCATCTGCCAGCACCCGGCCCATATCCCTCCAAACCCTTCCTATTCATATACCCATCCAAATGCCTCTTAAATGTTGCAATTGTACCAGCCTCCACCACTTCCTCTGGCAGCTCATTCCATACCCATACCACCCTCTGTGTGAAAAGGTTGCCCCTTAGGTCTCTTGTTTATCTTTCCCCTCTCACCCTAAACCTATGCCCTCCAGTTCTGGACACCCCGACCCCAGGTAAAAAACTTTACCTATTTACCCTATCCATGCCCCTCATAATTTTGTAAATCTCTATAAATAAGGTCACCCCTCAGCCTCCGACGCTCCAGGGAAAACAGCCTCAGCCTGTTCAGCCTCTCCCTGTAGCTCAAATCCTCCAACCCAGGCAACATCCTTGTAAATCTTTTCTGAACCCTTTCAAGTTTCATAACATCTTTCCGATAGAAAGGAGACCAGAATTGCACGCAATAATCCAACAGTGGCCTGACCAATGTCCTGTACAGCTGCAACATGACCTCCCAACTCCTGTACTCAATACTCTGACCAATAAAGGAAAGCATACCAAATGCCTTCTTCACTATCCTATCTACCTGCGACTCCACTTTCAAGGAGCTATGAACCTGTACTCCAAGGTCTCT